>NW_007731933.1:54369-130166 GCF_000696425.1 Galeopterus variegatus
AAAAACGACAAAAAAAAAAAAAAAAAAAAAAAAGAACACTTCTTGTGTGTTCCTTAATGGAGAATGGAGACCCTCCTACTGTTTTCAGGGTTTCTCAACCTTGGCACTATTGACACTTTGGGCTACTGGAAACTTTTGCCCCATGCCTTGTCAGATGTTTAGAAGCATCCTGGCTTCGACCCACTGGATGTCAGCAATACCTCTCCTTCCAAACTCCCCACATTGTGACAAGGAAAAATGTTTCCAGACATTCTGAAAGTGCCCGGGCAGTGGGGGGTGGCAGTCGGAGGGTGGGGGGGCGCAAACCCACCAGGCTGAAAACCACTGCTTTAAATTCACCCTACGCAGAGCAGCCAGACAGATGTATACAAGTCACCACATCACTCTCCTGCTTCCTGCCCACCAGGCATAGGCTCCCAATTGCCCTTAGGAGAAATGCCAACACCCTGAAGGAGACATACAAGGCCCTTCACGTTCTGAGCCCTGCCAGCCTCTATGGTCCCTCTCTCTACTCCCTGCCTTGCACTCTTTGCTCTAGTTCTTCAGAACTGCTTGGCTCATGTCCCCACCCTCATGCTATTCCCTCTGCTTGGAATGTCCTCCCCCCAGCTGTCTTGTAAACACTGCCCAACCTTTGAGACTTGGCTTAGTGTAGACGTCGCCTGGAAACTTACCCTAAGCCTTTCCTTTCCCCACAACCCAAGGCTGGGTCGAGTCCCACCTCTATTCTCCCACCATACCTTCTACAAACTTCTCACAGCACTCTCATGTAGTTGTCTGTCAATCCCACTGTGAGCTCCTGAAGGACAGGGCTGTGCCATACTCAGATCTGAGGCACAGTAGTAATGTTGTCAATAAGTCTTCTATACCCACAACTCTCTATCTGTACTACCTGCCCTCTTTCTTCCTTTCCACGGATAGTTCTCATAGCAATTAAATGAGGCCTGTGAAGCACTAAATAATGGCTAGAGGTTGTATTAAGTTTGTAATCATGATGATGGCTTTCTTGAACAGGAAAAGGTCACTGCCTCCCTATCACAGGGTGGCACAATCTAGACTATTACTCTTTTTTTTCTTGTTTTTTTCTTTTATTAAAAAACTATTACTCTTAAGTGTGAATGCTACTTCCTTCCTTCTGTAAGCCCTACCCTGTAAAATAAGGTCAATGGAAATCACACAGTGCAGGTGTGTTTAAGGTCATCATCTGATCAGATGTTAAGCTGGATAAAAGATCAAAATGAAAAACAATTTAGCATTCTCACCTGACGGTCCTGATGTCATCTGTGGTATTGCTGTATACACATGGAGTATCACCATCTTTACAGTAGTTACACCTTTTCAGATCTTCACATTTAGCTACCTTTAATGTTGAACATGCAGCTCTTTATTTCAAGTGGTCAGTACATTCTCATTTTAACAAACCAAATGATTGCTTTGCTGCTCCATACTAAAACAAAAATCAATGCTTTAAGCATAAACTATATGTTAGATACCATACAGAATGCATAAAAGTTGAACGTGCAATCTGTTTTAAAAGTGTCTTAACTGAATGAATTTTAAACACTGCAGGATCCACCCAGAAAAAGAACTAAGAAAAAAATATATTTTTTCTGTATTCTCCTACCAATCTCTGAAGAAACAATGTTTTTTAATATATTAATATCTACTGCAATGGTAGCAACTACCGTTTATTAAGTATTAGGGGCTAGGCACAGAGATAGGTTCTTGGTGTACATTATGTCCATAATTTTACAAGTCTCTGTTGCCTTCTAGTGTTTTTTAAATGATAAGGCTATACTGGGTAGACTGCTTGATCTTATGTAATATATTGAAAAAAAAGAAATGCCTTTGATTTTTCTTTTCCATTTTATTTTTATTAAGCACTACATAACACACTGCATGCTACATAATAAACTGAGTAATCTTCTAGCAGGAGTAGATGACCATAACTGAGTTATTTTTCATCAATCATGAAAATGGTTTCTTAATCGATGTTCTCCAAACCCTGAAAAACAGTTTAAAAAGGAGAATGTGAGAATTCTGTTCCCATTAAAGATGTACCATGTACTTTTATTTCCAGTGTCACTAAATGACATTCTCTGTTTTTAAAGAAAGCACTTTCACATCCCACATTTCCCTTCCTGTGACAATACACTGGACTGAATATTATAATCACTAAAGAATAACCTATAATTTCTAATTTTTATTTTCTGACAGCAGCAAACATATCGCTTTATATGAAAAGACCTTTTCTCCACCCCAATCAGAACTAAAGCCAAGCAGCTATTTACCACCTGGATCCTTATACAAAGCACCCTCAGTGAGTCAGAGGACAATAAGGTAAAATCTGTTTTATAAAATAACAGCCAACATGAGATGGATACTATTATCCTCATCCCATGTTTTTTGTTTTTTTGTTTGTTTTTTAAACAGATGAGGAAATGAAAGCTAAAAGTAATCTCCTGAAGTTGGTAAGGAAGTAGCAGAGCCAGAATTTAAGTACAGGGACTCCAACTCCAGAACCCTTGCCCAATAAGTACTAAACTATTATTCAAAAGACCCACTGTATCTTACTCAGTTCAAAACCAAACACCTCAGAAGCTATAAATTAAAAGATTAACCACTGATGACATTTCTCCCAAGTATTAAAATAACACAGCCCATGTATTCTGTCTACTATTGAAGGAAGAATCACCTTGAGAGAAGTCAAAATTACATATTCCTAGGAGCTACCCACTTAGAAATGCCAGGAGATTCTGATGGTTATTCTTGGACCATATTTTGAGAAACATGGCTCTGATAAGTAGACATCTATCATGTTCATTAGATTCTATTCTCAGATAGTGCTAAACTGAGAGGCAGATCACCTAGGTTGAGTCCCAATAGTATTACTCTGACCCTCTGTTTTCTCATTTATAAGATGGAAATTATATTTACCTAGGTTTGCTGAAGAATAAATGAGCAAGGAGAAAACATTAAAAAGAAACTAAAACTTTTTAAAAGAATTATGATGAACTACTTCTACAAGATATAAAAACATACTATTAGGTTAAGCCATATGAAAATGCTACTACTTAGCCATTTTTGACTTACAAAAACAGCAATTTCATATGATTCAATCAATTAAAAAATTACAGTAATTCTTTAAGTGAGGTATTGGTGCAGAACTCAGCAGACCAATAGAGTACAGAAGAGCACATCCGTGAAACAGGCCCATGTACACGTGGAAATTTAGTTTCATAGAATGGTATTTCAAATAAAATTGGACTGTTCTATAAATCGATAATTTTGACAACTGGCTACCAGCTGGAAAAAAGTAAAGTTAAATATTCACTTCACATTATACCCCCAAATGACCTGTAGATGAACCAAATAACTAAATGTAAAAAAGGAAAAGAAAAAAAAAAAACTGTAACAGTATTTGGAGAAATCGTAAGAAAAGATTTTTATACTCTTGGGTAGGAAAAGCCTTTGTAAGGGAGACATAAAACCCAGAATCCAGAATGATAAAACATGATAAATTGAACATCAAAATTAAAAACTGTCTGATGAAAAACATCATAAGGTGAAAAAGACAAACAGCAGACTGGGAAAAATATTTGCCATATGTGCGGAATACTTCAAAAAGTTCAGGGTAAAACAGATTTAAAAGACAATATGAAATCCTTCCATGAACTTTTTGAAGACCCCGCGTATAAAATTTACAAAAATTATAATCCAGAATATATAAAGAACTACAAATTAAAAAGACAGACAATAGAACAGGAAAAGGATATAGGCAAACAATCCACAGAATAAGAAATACAAAAGATTATAAAATATGTAAAAGGCTGCTCGACCTCACTAGTAGACAAGAAAATGCAAATTAAATTAGCACTGTAAGACCCTTGGCAGGGCATTACCAGAACCCGCCTCAACTCTCGCAGACGGCTAGCATCAGTACCATCTTACCTTTGACACGTAGTAACGATTAACTCCAGAGATGCGCCTATCTCTTTCCATCAAACTCCACTGATATGGAAAATGGGCAACCCTTTTTTCCTTCAAATAAAAGACAATTATTATTGAACTTTATAAAGATGAGTGACTTAGAACTTTTAACAATACAAGACTAAAATCTCCTAAATAAAACTGGACCACTGAAGTTTAGGATTAAGTTGGTAACTGTGATTTCTTACACTTTCTATTTTAACCAATACCATTAGTTTTTTTCTTTCTTCCTTTTTTTTTTTTTTTTTTTTTTTTTTTTTTTTTTTTTTTTTTTTTTTTTTTTTTTTTTTTTTTTTTTTTTTTTTTTTTTTTTTTTTTTTTTTTTTTTTTTTTTTTTTTTTTTTTTTTTTTTTTTTTTTTTTTTTTTTTTTTTTTTTAAGAAACGTCTAGTTGTTGCCTTTTGGGACCCTAAGAAACAAAGGTAGATCACATGTGAAGAACAATCACAAACCAAAAGGCAAATAAATGTATACTTTTGACTGTACTCTAGAGTCCTTCAGGACTGGAAAGAGGAGAAAATGAAAACTCTGATGTGAAAAACAGGATCTTGCAATAAATTCCTAAAGACTTGAAAGAGAAAGCGGGGAATAAAAGAGTCAAGGGAAAACCTAATCAAGGGTGGGGAAGAAGTAAAGACCGAGAAGCTACAGAGATGTGGATGTGAGAAATTAAAAACCAAGATCAAGCAAGAAAGGAGATCAGAGGTCGGAAAGACTGTGGGCAAGAATGCCGCCTCTCTCCTTTTCTAAGAGTTTGGACCGACCTCTTCTAATCTGTCTTTCCAGCCGCGGAATCGCTACTCTGCCCTATGTCCCACTCTTCACCCAGAAACTAGCTCTTTCTCGCTACAGCAGGATGTGGTTTCCGTCGGGCTTCATTCCGCAAGCCTCCGCTTTTAGGCAACACAAAGAAAGGGGAGAGCAGACCTTGGTATTCCCCACCTCGGAGAAAGAGGCTCTGCATCCTAACGGCCTCCCTACCCCCACCTCTGCCCTTTTCGGAACGCCAGTCCGTGGAACCAACCCCTGGGCCGGGGAAGCCGCTTTACCTTGCCCCCGTTAGTGAACCTGTGGATGTACGCAGTGGTCACTCCTGGGATGAGCAAGCACACGCCCATGGCGGCGAGTCCAGGGAGAATCTCGAACCACATCTCGGCACGATTACCTAGGCCAAAGCCCTACTTCTAGGCCCCTGAAAGGTGACCGACTCAGGCACCCTTCCCTGTAAGCTCCGCGGCAATCCGCCAGCGGGGCGGCACCACCTCCGTCTCCGGGGAAAGCGACGGAGTCCGCCAGGGCTCAAGAGTGGCGCTCTCGCTCTCGCAATGCTCTTTCATCATCCGCTTTTGCTGACGCTCGCGGCCGAGAAAAAAAGTGACGTGAAGAGGCCCCGCGCGAGCCAGCACACCGCACCCGTTTTGGAGCTTGGGACTTTAAAATGGCAGAGCAACTTTCCCCAGGAAAGACAGCAGACCAGGTGTGCACCTTCCTCTTCAAAAAGCCTGGGCGGAAAGGAGCTGCAGGCCGCAGAAAGCGCCCGGTCTGCGACCCAGAGCCCGGAGAAAGCAGCAGCAGTAGTGACGAAGGCAGCACTGTGGTTCGACCGGAGAAGAAGCGGGCGACCCACAATCCAATGATACAGAAGACCCGTGGCAGCGGTAAACAAAAGGCGGCTTACGGTGACTTAAGCAGCGAGGAGGAGGAAGTGGGGAAGAACGAGCCCGAGAGTATCGGCGTGGTCTACAAGTCCACCCGCTCCGCAAAACCCGTAGGGCCGGAGGACATGGGGGCGACAGCTGTCTACGAACTAGACACAGAGAAGGAGCGTGACGCACAAGCCATCTTTGAGCGCAGCCAGAAGATCCAGGAGGAGCTGAGGGGCAAGGAGGATGACAAGATCTATCGGGGAATCAATAATTATCAGAAATACATGAAACCCAAGGATACGTCTATGGGCAATGCCTCTTCCGGGATGGTGAGAAAGGGCCCCATCCGAGCGCCCGAGCATCTACGTGCCACCGTGCGCTGGGATTACCAGCCCGACATCTGTAAGGACTACAAGGAGACTGGCTTCTGCGGCTTCGGAGACAGCTGCAAATTCCTCCATGACCGTTCAGATTACAAGCATGGGTGGCAGATTGAACGTGAGCTTGATGAGGGTCGCTATGGTGTCTATGAGGACGAAAACTATGAAGTGGGAAGCGATGATGAGGAAATACCATTCAAGTGTTTCATCTGTCGCCAGACCTTCCAAAACCCAGTTGTCACCAAGTGCAGGCATTATTTCTGTGAGAGCTGCGCCCTGCAGCATTTCCGCACCACCCCGCGCTGCTATGTCTGTGACCAGCAGACCAACGGCGTCTTCAATCCAGCGAAAGAATTGATTGCTAAACTGGAGAAGCATCGAGCTGCAGCAGAGGGTGGTGCTTCCGATTCCCCAGAAGACCCCGATGAGGGTCCGATTCCCATTACTTAGGTTTCCCATAATTTTCAATGTCAAAATAAATATTTTGGTTTTTTGGGGAAATCTTACTTCGTGTCCTTCTTTTTTAGGGAAAGTGACAGAGAAGGCGGGTGGTGAAGTAGGGTCCTGGATTAAAAATTTTAAGGTAGGTATAATCTGGATTTTTAGCCCTGGGATAAATACTTCATCTGTGTGTCTTTTCAAAACCCTTTGGCATAAATTAGTAGGGGTGAGAAATTCGAGAAAAGAGCTAGAATTTGCTTGAAATAACCAAAGCTGTAATTAAAGCAAGTATTGAACCTATTTATTAGGTCATATTTCTGTGTCACTTAATAGTTTACGAAGTACTTTCATGCATTATCTCCCTTGGGAGCCTGTACTACTTCAAAATACACGAGGGGGAAGGGGGGAGGGGGACTGAGTTGGGAACTGGTAGCCGGCACCATAGGGTGGGTGTATATGAAATGGCCCTTGCTTTCTTTGAAGCAACTAAAGGTAACGCCCCCTTCCGTGGATGATGGAAATGGTCTATGCTGTGCTATCCAATGTGATAGACAGTAAGTAGCCTTATGTGGCTGTTGAGTGCTTGAAATGTGGCTAGTGGCCACTATATTAGACATGGCAGTTCTAGACTGAAGTTGTGAACGTGCAGAGGGCATAAACCTAATGTTTTATAATCCACTGTCTGAAACTTATTCGTGTTCTTACAGACTGTAATAATACATCATGCTCTACTAAAGTTAGTTGATGCACCTGTCTTTCCAACTAGCTTGTGAACTCCTCAGTGACTAGCCTAGTGCTTGGCATATAATAAGCACTTAATAAATAATCCCAGAGAGGTTTAAAAAGGGAGATTGGCTTCAGCTAAGAACTCAAAGCCATCATGGCCGAAGGAAAATGACAAGGTAGACAGGGCCAAAGAGCAGACACCTTGTAAGTAATGTTAAGGACTTTGGACTTATCCAAAAGGCAAAGGGATGCCATCAAAGGGTTTAAGAAGGAAAATGAGATGACCAGATTTGAATTTTAAAAAGATAATTCTTTTTTTTTCAATTGAAACACTGATTATACATATTTGTGAAGTACAGAGTTGAATTTCAATACATGTGTATAAAGGAGTGATGATCAAATCAGGGGAATTAGCACATTCATCATTACAAAACTTAATCATGTCTTTGTAACGAGGACATTCAATCGCCTATCTTCTAGCCATTTGATAACATGCAGTAAACTAATGTTAATTATAGATGCCTAGCTCAACTGTACATAAATAGAACTTATTTTTCCTATCTAGCTGTAATTTTGTGTCCATTAACCAACCTCTCACTATCCTCCCTCTCCCCTCCCCTTTCCCTCCTCTAGTAGCCACAGTTCTACTCTCTCCTAAAAATTCAACTTATTATTGTTGTTTGTTTGTTTATGTTTTGCTCCCACTAATGAGTGAGAACATGTGGTATTTCTCTTTCCATGCCTGGCTTATTTCACTTAACATAATTTTCTCCAAGTTCATCCATGCTGTGCAAATGGCAGAATTTCATTCTTTTAAAAAGATAATTCTGTAGCGTGGGAAATGGATTGAAAGGAACCAGAAATAAGGCAAGAAGATCAGTTAGGAGGGTGATGCACTAGTCCAGGTGAGATGATGGTAGACTGGACTAGATTGGTGGTGTGGGCATTCATTTAATAAATATTTTATGATCACTCACCACATGACAGACATTAATCTAAGCACTGGAGATACAGCCATGACAAAAGCACAAAAGTCCCTGCTCTCATAGAATTTACATGAGACAGTAACAGATTATACATATATACACATACATATATATATGTATATATATATAAAATATCAGATTGTGATAAGTTCTATGAAGAACAATAAAGCAAGGCAAGGGGATAATAGTGCAGGAGTGTGGGGAATGATATTTTTATACAGGGTGGTCAGGAAGGGCCTCTTCTGATAAAGTGACATTTGAGCAGAAACCTAAATGAAGCAGGTGTCTGGGAGAAGAGCATTCTAGACAAAGAACACCAAATGCAAAGGCCCTGAGATAGGAAAGTGCCTGACACGTCCTAGGAGCAAGAAGGAGGAAATGTAATTGCAGTGTACTGAAGGAAGATGAAAGAACTCTAAAATCAAGTAAAAGAAGTAATGGAGGAAGGGAGCAAACTATGTACAGCCTTATAAGCCATTATAGGGACTTGGGCTTTTATTCTCAGTGAGATGAAAAACCTCTGGGAGGTTTTGAGCAAATGACTGACATGATCTGACACAGACTTTATTTAAAAAGGATCCTTCTGGAACTTTTGGGAGGTAGTGGAAATGTTTTAAATCTTAATTGGGGTGTCTGTTACATGAGTGTCTACATTTGTCTGAACTCATTTGAATGTATACTTTATGCATTTCATTGTATGTGGTTATATCTCATTAAGAAATATTTTCAATCCCCATACTGGCCAGCTGCCAAAAATATATATGTATATCTTCAAGTCAGAGAAAAGAAAAAAAACTATGTTTGCTATGGAGAGATCAGTTAAAAGGCTACTGCCATTGTCCAGGTGAGAGAAGATAATGGCTCAAACCAGGTGAGGATGAAAAGGGATTCTGGATATATTTTGAAGGTAAAACTGACAAGGTTTGCTGATGGGTTGGATATGGGGAGTAAGATAAAGAGAAGAGTCAAGGTGACTCCAAGAGTTTTCACCTGAGCAACCAGGTGGAAGGTGGTACCACTTACTGAGACGGAAAATGCACATACAGAAAAGTACACAAAACACAACTTTGTAGTATAACAGATAATTATATAGGAACACCTTCATAACCACCACTCAAGTCAAGAAATAAAAAACTGACAACACTCAAGAAGCCCACCATGGTTCACCTCCAGATCACACCCTCACATCACACCCCCAGGTAGTCTCTATACTGACTTTTATGGTAATCACTTCTTTGCTTTTTTTTCTTTGACCCAGCCTTCTTCTTTAGCTATTTATCTCTCCTTCCCTCTCACCAAATCAAGAACAAGGTATACGTACTGTCTTTCCTTTCTCATCTCCCATTTACTCTTTTCTGCAACAGCTTTATTAAGATATAATTCACATACCATGTAATTCACCATTTTAAAGTGTATACTTCAGTGGTTTTTAGTATATTCACGAGGTTGTGCAACCATCACCACTATCTACCTCCAGAACATTTTCATCACCCCAAAAAGAAACCCATACTATTAGCAGTCATTCTCCATTCACCTTCCTCCCACACCCTCACCCTAAGAAACCACTAATCTCCTTTCTGTCTCTAATATATTTGCCTAATCTGGACATTACATATCAATGTAATCTTACAATATATGGTCTTTTGTGACTGTCTTTTTTGCATGTTTTCAAGGCTCATCCATGTAGTAGCATGTATCAGTACTTCCTTTTTGTAGCTGAATAATACTCCACTGTATGTATATACCACAGTTTGGTTATTATCCATTCATCTGTTGATGGATATTTGCGCATTTTCCATCATTTGGCCCTGAACATGCATGTACCTATATTTGTTTGAGTACCTGTTTTCAATTCTTTTGGATATATCCCTAGGAGTGTATCAGCTGAGTCATATGGTAAGTCTATGATTAGCTTTTTGAAGAACTGGCAAACTATTTTCCACAATGGCCACACCATTTTACATTCCTACCAGCAATGTATGAAGGTTCCAATTTTTTCACATTCCTGTCAACACTTATTTTCCTCTTTTTTTTAATAGCCACCCTAGCAGATGTGAAGTGGTGTCTCATTGTGGTTTGGATTTGTATTTCCCTTCTTTTCATGTGCTTGTTAGCCATTTGTATACCATCTTTGGAGAAACATCTCTACAAGTCCTTTACCCATTTTATAACTGGGTTGTCTCTTGGTTGTGAGTTTTAAGAGTTCTTTATATATTCTGGATCTTAGACCCTTATCAGATAAATGATTTACAAATATTTCCTCCCATTCTATGTGTTTTCTTTTTACTTTCTTATTGGTGTCCTTTGAAGCACAAAAGGTTTTAATTTTGATGAAGTATGATTTATCCATTTTTTTTTGTTACTCTTGCTTCTGATATCATATCTAAGACTACATTGACGAATCCGAGATCATAGAGATTTACTCCTATGCTCCCTTCTAAAACTTTATAGTTTTAGCTCTTACATTTAGGCCTTTGATCCATTTTGTGTTAATTTTTATATATAGCATGAGGTAAGGATTCAGTTTCATTCTTTTGTAGTAGCACTCCAGTGTCCCAGCACCATTCATTGAAAAGACTATTTTTCCCCATTGAATGTTCTTGGCACTCTTGGTCAAAAATCAGTTGACCATAGATGCATGAATTTATCTTTGGACTCTCAACTCTATTCCATTTGTCTATATATTTATCCTTATGCCAGTACCACAAGGTCTTGATTACTGTTGTTTGGTAGTAAGTTTTGAAATCAGAAAGTGTGAGTCCTCCTACTTTGGTTTTTTTTTTTTTTTTTTTTGGTTTTTTTGTGGGGGGGTTTGGTGGCTGGCCAGTTCAGGTATCAAACCCTAGACCTTGATGTTATCAGCACCATGATCTAACCAACTGAACTAACCGGCCAGCCCCTTTGTTTTTTTTCAAAACTGTTTTAGATATTCTGAGTCTCTTGCAATTCCTTGTGAATTGTTGAATCAGCTTCTCAATTTCTATAAATAAATCAGCTGGGATTCTGATAAAGATAGCATTGAATCTGTAGGGAATACTGCCATCTTAACAATATGAAGTAGTCCAATCAATGCTAGTCCAAGTCTGCAGCATGTCCAGGCCACTCTTTTTTTTTTTTTTTTTCCCAAAATTCAAATCAGTAGGCCACTCTTTAAAACAGTTTCCCTAGGGCTGGCCCGTGGCTCACTCAGGAGAGTGCGGTGCTGATAACACCAAGGCCACGGGTTCAGATCCCTATATAGGGATGGCCAGTTCGCTCACTGGCTGGGCACGGTGCTTACAACACCAAGCCAAGGGTTAAGATCCACTTCCCGGTCATCTTTATATAAAAAAATAAAAATAAAAAAATAAAACAGCTTCCCTCCATGGGGTAACTTGGTAATTGGATAGCCCTCAATATTTTAGCTTCACCATCTCAACAGGAAGCTTCCATGTTCACCTCAGCAGGAAAAGAGAAACTGGAGAGTCAGATAGAGGCTATGTGCATGTATTGCTTCTGCTCACATTTCAGTGGTCATATTTAGTCATGTGTAATGCAAGTCATACATAATGCAAGGTTTTGGGGAGTGTAGTCGCTCATATGCCCCAGAAGGAAGGGGAACAACATATTGGTTAGCATTAATAATGTCCACCAGAACGGGATTTTGGTGATCAAAGAGTAAGTGGGAGGAGAGATTGACTTCCTGCATGACAGCATGAGGAGCTCCATAGACCCCACTCCCCAGTGAATGATGAAAAATTATATGACAACAACAACAACCATTTATAGTGTCTGGAAATGGCCTGAAGGGCATACACCAAATGAAGAAGTTTCTGATCAAGAAAATCTACTAAGATTTGCTAAGAAAGGTAAGAACCTGTGGTATTTGAGCCAAGACCACTCCCTCCTTCCCCACTCAGCTCAGTGAGATAGAAGCTCCACTCCAGACTAGTGAAGCCAAGAACATGGGGTGCCCTGTCTACCCAACTCCCAGAAGGGGTAGGATATCTGTATTTCTCAACCTGCCTCCAGCTTTGTTGCTCGCAGATGACTGCCTTTTCACTGTGTCCTATGATGGTTTTTTCTCTGTATACATGTGCCTCTGATGTTTCATTTTGTGTCCAAATTTCCTCTTATAAGGACACCTCAGACTGCTTTAGGGCCCACCCTAGTAAGCCTCATTCTAAATTACCACTTTAAAGGCACTATCTTGAAATACAGTCACTTTCTGAGGTACTAGGGGATTAGAGTTTCAATGTCTGAATTTGGCAGGGTGGGGAGGGACATGATTTGGTATATAATAGGACTCAATAGTAAATTTCGAATTGGCAGAAGAAAGAATTAGTGAACTTGAAGATAGATCCATAGAGATTATGCAATCCAAAGAATAGAGAGAAAAAAGAATGAAGAAAAATTAAGAGAGCCTCAGAGAAATGTGGGACACCATTAGTATACAAACATGTGCATAATTGAAGTACCAGACGGAAAGAAGAGGGAGAAATGAGCAGAGAAAAATGGATAGAAAAACAAGGAAGAAGATCAGTAAGGAAACAGAACAACTGAACAACACTATAAACTAACTAGACCTAAGAGACAGGTATAAAACATTCCACCTAACAACAGCAGAATACATTCTTCTTAAGTGCACACAGAACATTCTCTAGGATAGACCATATGCTACACCATAAAACAAACCCCAATAGTTAGAGTGTGGTGTTATAACACCAAGGTCAAGGGTTCAGATCCCCATGCCAGCCAGCTACCAAAATCCAAACAAAAACAGCAACAACAAGAAACCTTAATAAATTTAGGAGGATTGAAAGAATACAAAGTATCTTTTCTGGCAACAATGGAATGAAATTAGAAATTAATAACAGAAGAAAAAACTGGAAAATTTTCAAATATGTGAAATTAAACACACTCTAAAACAATAGGTCAAAGAAGAAATCAATAGGGAAATTACAAAATAGTTTGAGATAAATGAAAATGAAGATACAACATACCTAAACTTATGAGATGCAGCAAAAGCAGTGCTTAAAGAGAAATTTATAGCTGTCAATGCCTATATTAAAAAAGAAGAAAGATTTCAAATAACCTAATCTTCCACCTTAAAACACTGGAGAAAGATGAGTCAACTAATCCTAAAGCAAGCAGAAGGAAGGGAGCAATAAAGACTGACGTAGAAATTAATGAAATAGAGATTAGAAAGACAATAGAGAAAAACCAGTGATGCCTTAATCAATAAATCAACAGTTAACAAATGTTGTTGGTTGAACATTTACTAGGTATGAAATATTGTGCAGGACACTGAAGGGAATGCAAAAAATAATAATAATAATAATAATAATAAAATAAATAAAAAATAATGAAACCAAAAGCTGGTTCTTTAAAAAGATCAATAAAAGGTTGATGTAAAGATTGGCAAAGCTTTAGCTAGACTGACCAAGAAAAAGAGAAGGCTCAAATTACTAGAGTCTGATATGAAAAAAGGGACTTTACTGCTGATCTTAAAGACATAAACAGGATTATAAAAGAATACCATGCATAACTGTATGCTAAGAAATTAGATAACTAGAATGGAATGACAAATTTCTAGGGACACACAAACTATGAAAACTGACTCAGGAAGAAATGTATAATTTGAATAGACATATAACAAGAGTTTTAACATAAAAGAGTTTAATCATAAATCCATAATTTCCTAGGTCATAGGAGCACCTTTTGTTCTAATGAGGTGACTCTTGGTGGGCTGGATAGTCTCAGGATGGGGGCTGGTTGCCAGGGAAACCAACCATGTGATTAGAGGGTTGAGACGTTCAGCTCCACGCCCCTACCCCCAACTTCAGAGAGGGGAGAGGGGCTGAAGGTTGAGTTGACCCCCAGTGGGCAGTGATTTAATCAATCATGTCTACACAATGCAGCCTCCATAAAAATTCAAAAGGACTGGGTTCTGGGAGCTTCTGGATAGCTATACATGAGGAGGTGCCTGGATGGTGGCACACACAGAGAGGGCATGGAAGCTCTGTGTCCCTTCTCACATGCCTTGTTCTGTGCATCTCTTTCATTTGGCTGTTCATCTGTATCCTTTGTAATATTGTTTATAATGAATGGGTAAATGTAAGTAAAGTGTTTCCCTGAGTTCTGTGAGCTGCTCTAGCAAATTAATTGAAGCTGAGGAGGGTGCCATGGGAACCCCCAATTTACAGCAGTAGGTCAGAAGTATAGGTGACAACCTACTACTTGCTGTTGGTGTCTGAAGTAGAGGGCAGTCTTGTGGGACTGAGCCCTCAGCCTGTGGGATCTGATGCTATCTCCAGGTTGATAGTGTCAGTTGAATTGAATTTGGGGGCACCCAGCTGGGTGCCTGCTGAAGAATTGCTTGGTTGGTGTGTGTGGGGAAATCCTCACACACTTTGGTGACCAAAGGTAAAGTGTTCTGTGTTGTCTTGAGTGTGAGGATAGGAAAAAACACTTTGTTTTGTGTTCCTATCTTTAACAACATCCATATCAGTAGGAAAAAAAACCACATAATCATCTTGATTGACACAGAAAAAGCATTTGATCAAAATCCAATACACTTTCATGATAAAAACACCCAACAAACTAGGTATAGAAGGGAACTTCCTCAACCTGAAAAAGAACATCTATGAAAAACTCACACCTAACAACATAGTGGTAATAGACTGGATGCTTTCCTCCTAAGATCAGGAACAAGACAAGAATGTCTGCTTTCACTACCTCTATTCGACATTGAACTGGAGGTTCCATCCATGGTGATTGAGCAAGATATGTGTTGTCCCTGCCAAAACTCATGTGGAAATCTGATCCCCAATGTGGCAGTATTGGGAGCTGTTTGAGCCATGGGGCAGATCCTTCATGAATGGATTAATGCTTTCCCTGGGGGAGGAGGGCCTGAGTGAGATCTTGCTCCATTAGTTCCTGCGAGAGCTGATTGTTTAAAAGATCCTGGTACCTCCCCCCTCTCTCTTGCTTCCTCTCATTGTGTGATCTGCTTGTATCCGCTGGCTGCCTGCTGCTTTCTGCCACGAGTAGAAGCAGCCTGAGGCCCACACCAGACACAACTGTCCCAGAATCATAAGCCAAATAAACCTCTGTTCTTTATAAATTACCCAGTCTCAGGTATTCTGTTATAGCAACACAAAACAGACTAATACAACAATGAAATAAAAGGTATTCATATTGGAAAGGGAGAAGTAAAAATCTCTCTCAGCAGATGACATGATCATTTATATAGAAAACCCTAAGGAATACACTAAAAAAACCCCTATGAGGACCAATAAATGAGTTTGGCATAGTTCCAGGATAGAGGATCGATATTTAAAAAATCAATTGTATTTCTACACTTTCTTTCATTTTTTTTTTTTAAATAAAGATGACCAGTAAGGGGATCTTAACCCTTGACTTGGTGTTGTCAGCACCACGCTCTCCCAAGTGAGTTAACTGGCCATCCCTATATAGGGATCTGAACCCTTGGCCTTAGTGTTATCAGCACCAGTGACTAGAGTGTTATCAGCACCAGAGTGTTATCAACACTCGCCCAAGTGAGCCACGAGCCGGCCCCTATATTTCTACACTTTCAATGAACAATCTGAAAATGAAATTAAAAATTAAGAAGATGATTCTATTTACAATAGCATCAATAATAATATTAGGAATAAATTTAACAAAAGAAGTACAACACTTATACTCTAAAAACTACAAAACATTGTTGAAAGAATTAAAAGATTTGAATAGAAAAAAATAACCCTGCGCTCATTGATTGCCAAATGCTGGCAAGGATGTGGAGCAACAGGAATTCTCATTTATTGCTGGCGGGAAGGTAAAATGGTACAGCCACTTTGGTTGGAAAGGCAGTTTGGCAGTTTCTTACAAAACTAAACATAGTCTTACCATATGATCCAGCAATCACGCTCCTTGGTATCTACCCAAAGAAGTTGAAAACTTAAGTCCACACAAGAACCTGCATATGGATGTTGATAGCAGCCTTATTCATAATTGCCAAAACTTAGAAACAACCAAGATGTCTTTCAAGAGGTGAGTGGTACATCCATACATCCAGACAATGGAATATTATTCAGCACTAAAAAGAAATAAACTATCAAGCCATGAAAAGACATGGAGGGAACTTAAATACCTAATACTAAATGAAAGAAGCCAATCTGAAAAGGCTACATACTGTATGATTCCACCTATATGACATCTGGAAAAGGCAAAACTATGGAAACAGTAAAAAGATCAGTGGTTTCCAGGGCTTAGGGGAGAGGAAAGGATGAATAGGCAGAACACAGAGGATTTTTAGGGTAGTAAAACTACTCAGTATGATACTACAATAGCAGATACATGTTGTTATACATTTTTTCAAACCCATAGAATGTACAACACCAAGAGTGAACCCTGATGTAAACTATGGACTTTGGGTGATAATGAGGTGTAAATGTAGGTTCATCCATTGTAATAAACATACCACTCTGGTCAGGGATGTTGATAATGAGGGAGGCTATGCATATGTGGAGGCAGGGGAAAGATGGGAAATCTCTGGACCTTCTGCTCAATTTGTTTGTAAACCTAAAACTGCTCTAAAAAATAAAGTCTATTAAAAAGAAACTCAGTACCTACTATGTGTTGGGCATTTTTCTAAATGCTTGGGATACATCAGTGAATGAAATAGAAATATATACTGTCATGGAATTGACATTCTGGTGGGGAAAGAGGGGAAGTAAACAATAAACATTATAAACATGTTATAATTATATAATAGGTAAAAGCAGGTAAGGGAATTGAGACTGCTGGGGGGCAGGAAATAGGGTAAGTTTTGAAGGGTTGTCAGAGTCATCTCATTAAGAAGCTGACACTGGAGCAAAGATTTGAAGGAAGCAAGGTACTTGTTTAAATGTATCCAGCTAAATTTTCATTTAAGAGTGAGAGAAAAATAAAAGCATTTTTAGACATATAAAGATTGTGGTTGTTTACTATTCACAGATCTTTAATGACGTAACTATTAAAATAAAGATTTTGGCAAGAAGGAAATTGAACCCAGAAAGGAAAAGAAAGCAAAAAGAAATGGTGGGCAAAGAGTTTGCAAAATCTTACATAGGTACTAATTGTTAATATAAAAAGAGGAGGTTAAAAAAAATGAAACCCATATACCTTATAGCCATGACATGCAAAAGTGATGTGATGGGAAAGGTTGGTGTGAAGGTACTGAAAACTCCATGTGTTATTTGGAAGAATGATGTGGCTACTTATTAACTCTAAATTTATCAAAAATTAAACATCCAGGGCCGGCCCATGGCTCACTCAGGAGAGTGCGGTGCTGATAACACTAAGGCCACGGGTTCGGATCCCATATAGGGATGGCCGGTTTGCTCACTGGCTGAGCGTGGTGCTGACAACACCAAGTCAAGGGTTAAAGATCCCCTTACCGGTCATCTTTAAAAAAAAAAAAAAAAAGAAAAGAAATTTTAAATCAATATTAAAAGACAGTTAAAAAAAGACGTATATCTAAAAACTAAAAACACACTAGCCAATAAGTTAATGAGAAAATCATAATGGAAACCATGAAAATGATAAAATTGAATGGCAATAAAATACATATAAAAACATGTGAGATGCATCTAAAATGCAATCATAAAGAAACTTGATAGTATTAAATTCACTTTTAAAAATATTCCAAATTATTACATAAAGTATTCAATTTGTGAAGCTAGAGAAAGAGCAGAGTAAATCTAAGAAGATAGAGGGATGAAAATAATAGAGAGAAGAGCAAAAATTAATAAAATGAAATAAACATACAAAAACAAGGAAGATGATCAACAAAACCAAAAGCTGGTTCTTTGAAAAGACGAACATAATAGACATACTTCTATCAAGATTGATCTATTTAAAAAAGATCAAAGGTATACATAAAAATATTGGAAAAGAAAGATTTAACTACAGATCCAGTATAAATTTAAAGCCATATAGAACACTTTGGCGGAATGAACACATTTTCATCTCCACAACACTTTGAAATTACACTAAAATAATAATAAAGAAAGTATAAAAAATATGTACCCGCAAGGACATAAAACTTGCTTAACTGAATTGGAGGAATTATGAAACTTGAGCACATGCACTGGGGGAAACCAACAGGAAACAAGCCAATTTGTGCTGCAGAAACCCAGAAAAGTTCAGGAATATCAGTGTCACCAGTATTTTACATTATCTGCAACAACTGTAATGTGCTAGGAAAAGATCTATGATTTCTATCAGTCAAAATCACAAGTACTGCTAATACTGCTATGGTTTGTTGCCTACATTCATAACCGAGGGAAATGCTAAATTTTGGTTAATGGTTAGTAAAAATGGAGATGTAAATCTTTTTCCATCCAAGTTCACAAGTTGAACACATGCACAATTCCACCTAAGCCAGCAATTCCACCTTTAAGTATATACCCAACAGAAATACATGCATAAAGAAACACATACTAGAATGTACATAGCAACATTATATAATAGCCCCAAATTGGAAACAACCCAAATGGTCAAAAACAGTAGAATGATGTCTAGTAAACAGGAGAATCCAAGAAAGGCAAAGTGAAATCCCAGGACATCTGTATAACAGGCTTACGGTCAACCAACACATACCGGAGTAGGAGGAAAGATGTCTCCAAATAGGTTGAACAAAAAATTAATAGATTACCTGATATGTATGACCTTATAAAGTAGGGTTTTACATCTCTGGAGGAACTTGATGAAAATAATAGTAATAGGTACAAGGAAACAAATCAATCAAACAAATAAAACAACCAAAGCAATTAAACTCCAGGAGAAACAAAATGTTGTATAAGAAAGGAAGCATATCACAAACAGTTACAGATTTCTTTGTTCTTTCTCCACTCCCACTGCTTTACTTGACTAACCTTTAAAAAAACATTAAAAGAGGGTTAGCCCGTGGCTCACTCGGGAGAGTGTGGTGCTGATAACACCAAGGCCACGGGTTCGGATCCCATATAGGGATGGCCGGTTCGCTCACTGGCTGAGTGTGGTGCTGACAAATCCAAGCCAAGGGTTAAGATCCCCTTACCGGTCATCTTTTAAAAAAAAAAAAAAAAACATTAAAAGAAAAAAGAAAGGAAGTATAATAAAAGTATATTATATGTCTTATCTATGAACGATATTTACATAGTCATGATTTTTTTTTTTTGTCTTTTTTTGAGACCGGACACACCGCGCTCAGCCAGTGAGCGCTGTGAGCACACTGGTCATCCCTATATAGGATCCGAACCCGCGGCGGGAGCACCGCACTCTCCCGAGCGCACCAGGGGCTTGGCCCTACATAGTCATGATATTAACACTGAATTATGACTTAATGAACAAATATAACTAAATAATAAAGATGGGGGATAAGCAAAAGTATATAGGAGAAAATGGTTTACATTGTGAATAAATCCTGTTAGAAGCACTACTTTTCATTTACTTGTGGTTTTCCAGTATGCTGTGACTTAAGTAATTAATAACAGATACAATTTGTTTGCTAGCACTATTTTCTACAATAAATATGCTTATGACATCATGAAATTCTCCAAAACATGTTTTATAAGCTATTGGAGTTGATAGAAGCTTTAACACTGGATGGGTAAAGACAGGTTCTTTACGAAAACATTATGACAAGAGTCCTTATCTCCTTATACTTAGTGTTTGGGAAGCACAATAGAGAGGACCCCTGTAGATGACATAGAACAAAGCAAAGTCAAATTTAATCTTACTTGAAAACATGCCTTCAAGATGGTTAGTCAGGCTGGCTGAATAGCTCAGCTGATTAGAGCGCAGTGTCATAACACCAAGGTCAAGGGTTCAGAGACCCACACCACCAGCTGCCAAAAAAAAAAAAAAAAAACAAGATGGTTAACAACAAGGTTTCTTATTTAGCTAACTGGGTCTTAAATATTCTCTATCTCCAGCTTTTTTTTTTTAGTAGTATGGCGAAAAGAAATCTCTAGCAAAGCATATAAATGAACAGAATATTTTAGATCCGAAAAAGTGTTTCCTCTCTGTTCAATACTCCTTGTCCATTTTTCTCTTTTAATCGAAACTAGACGAGACAAATAACTTTATTCTACATTTCTCTTCTCAAACGCTTTCTGACTCAACCTATGTGCCCACACATGTGTATGCTGGTAGTTATAAGAGAACTAAATGCTCATCTTCAGTAAAAAGTCAATAGATAATTCCCTCTATGTGTGAATCTCAGTGGAGTAGGAAAGGATTGGGGGAATTAACAACCTTTTGAATTTAAGATTTAGAAAAAAATCCAAATAACATTTTCAAATTGTAGCAAGAAGACTAATTTAAAACTATGCATCTTAACATCAAGATAAAGCTTTCTATTCTGTAGACGTATATTTTTTTTGGTAGCTAGCGAGTTCAGGGATCTGAGCTCTTGACCTTGGTGTTACCAACATCATGACATCATGCTCTAACCAACTGAGCTAACCCACTAGGCCTCTAAAAACTTCTTTTTCTTCTTCTTTTTTTGGTGGCCGGCCTGTTCAGGGATCCAAACCCATGACCTTGGGGTTAAAACTTATTTTAAATTGAGAAATTCACCATTGTTTCCCATGTAACTGAATTCCTTATGTCATATCTTCCACTACCGTTTGTTTTATGTCATCGGAGACCGTGAGAGATAGCTGGATAACATTTTTTGTTATAATTCTTAACCAGTGGGAAAGTACTTCAAATGATTATACTATGTGAACCTCCTTTTTACCCTGGAGTCCAAAGTTCTCAAACAAAACTTGAACTTGGCTAATTCATAAAATAAAATATTACCCTTTCTGCTGTGGGTTAAATGTATCCCTTAAAAGTTCATGTATTGGAAACAATCTCCATTGTAACAGTGTTAAGAGGATGGGAAGTCCAATTATGATATTTGAAAGGTAAGATCTTTGAGAGGTAATTGGATCGTGAGGACTAGGGCCTCCTGAATAGATTGATCCATTCATGAAGTAATAAGTTATCATGGGCATGGTTCTGAAGGTTTTATAAGGAGAGCAAGTGAGAAGGTTAGCACTCTTGCTCAAGCCATTCTCAGCATGTGACTCTCTGCCACTGCCAAAAGAAGGACCTCACTAGATGTGTTCCCTGGACCTTCAACTTCCCAGCCTCCAAACTGTAAGAAATAAATTTCATTTCTTTATAAATTGCCCAGTTTCAGGTATCCTGTAATAAGCAACAGAAACAGACCAATACACTTTCTTTCACAGACAACATTACAATGAGTAGGCACTTGTGTGAAATAATTTTTTTGTTCTATACAAATTTTCCAACTCCTTTCCTAGTTGTCTGTTTAGGATTTGCATAATTTCAGAGCTGATCTGGGTTAATAATTAATCAAAAACAACAGTGAACACAAAACCATTTAAATGAAAATCAATTTTATCTTGAAATCGAATGTTAATTTTATAGTTCCCATAAGCTGGGTGGAGCTGAACACCAGGCAGTCCCACATGATTCCCACAGAGAGTATTATTTGTGAAAAGAGTTCATATAAAAGGGGCAATACAATTTATTAAAAGCAGCCTGTTCAATGAAGGCCAGGGAAGAAGTTTTGAAGTAAGATTCTTCTGTGTGTATACAGACATTTTCCTTCTGCTGTTCTAGAGCAGGGTCCCAAACATGATATTGCTCATCTTAGGAAGTGAAAAAAGAACCTTGGAGTGTACAGTGAAACAGTAAGAATCAGTGACGTGAGGGACTTTGGAAAGAGTTCTCTCTCTCTCTCTCTCTCTCTCTCTCTCTCTCTCTTTCACACACACACACACACACACACACACACACACACACTTGCTCTCCCCCTTACTTGATGAAAAGAAGCCATAACACTGCCCCTGCTTGGTTTTGTTTTTTCTTTGCTTTGGGATAAATAATATAATAACATGGTACAATAACCAAAAGGCTAAAAAGGCTTACAGTCAAGGTCAAGGTTTCGGAGCCCAGTACCAGCCAGCCACCAAAAATAAAATAAACAAAAACAATAATAATAATTATTATTATATAAGGCATACAGTGAAAAATAAACATGAAAAGGTGCTCGACTTCATCAATCATCAGAGAAATGCAAAGTAAAACTAGAATGAGCTACCACAACCCACCCACCAAACAATACCAAGTGTTGGGAAGGGTATGCGGCAATTAGGACTCACACACTGCTGGCAAGAGTGTAAATTGGTACAACCACGTTGGAAAACTGTTTGGTGGTATCTACTAAAGTTGAGCATATGCTTACTCTATGGAGCCAGCAATTCCATTCCTAGGTATGTATCCAACATTAATGCACACAAAAGATCACCAAACAACATGTACTAAGATGTTCAGATCAGCACTACTTGTAATAGCCTCCAGTAGTGGAATGGATAAATTATTTATTTATTCATATATTTTTTGCAGCTGGCCTGTACAGGGATCCAAACTCCTGACCTTGATGTTACAACACTGCACTCTAACCAAATGAACTAGGGCCGGCCTGTGGCTCACTCGGGAGAGTGCGGTGCTGATAACACCAAGGCCACGGGTTCGGATCCCATATAAGGATGGCCGGTTTGCTCACTGGGTGAGCGTGGTGCTGACAACACCAAGTCAAGGGTTAAGATCCCCTTACCGGTCATCTTTTAAATAAATAAATAAATAAAATAAAAAATAACCAAATGAACTAACCGCCAGCCCTGAATAAATAAATTGTACTAGATTCATACAATGGAATACTGTACAGCAACAAGAAGGAACAATTCACAGCTACACACAACATAAATGAATCTCATAGTCATAAATGTTGAAAGAAGCCTATAAAAGAATACATATTATATGAGTCACATAAGATTCAAAACAGACAAAACCAGTCAATGGTGTTAGAAGTCAGGATGGTGGTTTTCTTGGTGGGCGAAGTGACTGGGAAGGGGCACGAAGTGGGTATCTGGAGTGCTGGCAATGTTGTGTTTCTTGATCTCTGCGCTGGTTACATGAGTGTGTTCACTTTGTGGAAATTCAGCAAGCTGTATGCTTACCATTTGTGCACTTGTCTGCATATGCGTTACGCTTTAATTAAAAGTTTAATTTAAAAGAAGGTTTATGTACTGGCCAGCAAAAAAACCAAAAAATAGAAAGTTTACAGTGTGTGGTTGAAAGAATAATGCCCCCCCCCCCAAGTTGTACACATCTTAATCCCCAGAACCTATTAATCCCCTACCTACCTGTTAGGTAATATGGCAAAAGGGAATAAAGGTTGCTAATCAACTGACCTTAAAATAGGGAGATTATCCTGGATTATACAGGTGGGCCCAATGTAATCACTGGGGTCTTTAAAGTTGAAGGGGGAGACAGCCAGAGTGAAAGAAACACAGACAGAAACAAAGTCAGAGAGAGATGCTATGTTGCTAGCTTTGAAGATGGAGAAAGGGGCCACAGTCAAGTAATACAGGCAGTCTCAAGAATGAAAAAAGACAAGGAAATAGATTCTCTCCTAGAGTCTCCAGGAAGGTACTCAGTCCTGTCAATACCTTGGTTTTAGCCCAATGAGACTCATGTTGGACTTTTAACCTACAGAACTGTAAGATAATAAATTTGTATTATTTAAACCCACTAAATTTGGGGGCCCCACATAGAAGCCCAGGGCATCAAGCTGGGGACCAGACCCCCCACACACACACCCAGGCACACTGCCAGCACCTCGGGGCTCACCCAGAGTCCTGAGGCATAGAGCCGGGGACTGGACCCCCCCCCCCCCCACAACCAGGCACATCACCAGCGCCAAGGAGCATGCCAAAAACATCACCTCCATGTGGGTGGTCCAACACAGCTACCACAGTAACTCCCACAAAAGTGACTAGACATCACAACCACCACGCAGATGGTCCACCAGCCACTGGAGTACACTGACACAAGGAGAGTCACCAGCAGAGACCAAAGAAAAGAGGGTGTCTCTCTTCACAAAGCCAATTCCAGAGTGACAGAAGAAGCATCTGCTCTATGATAATATTTGGGGACCTGAACACACCTTTCAGCATTGGATAGATCATCTAGGCAACAAATCAACAGAGTAACCATTACTCTTTCAGAGGGAGAGATGAAATCTAGGGTTATCAGTGGTGGGAGCGGGGAGGGAGTGGGGGGTAGGGAGAGATTGGACAAGGGGCATAAAGAATAAGTAATATTTGTAATGATATCTATACTAGTAATATTGCTTTGATCAACATATGTCAACATTGAACCCCCAAAATATGTATAATCAATTATGATTCAATAAAAAATAAAAAAAGAGGAAATAAATAAATAAATAAAACCACTAAATTTGTAGTAATGTTACAGCAGCAATAGGAAACTAACACAACTGGTGTAGGGGAAGATCAAGTGTTCAGTTCTGGCCACATTCAGAGACTGTGAACACATCAGACATCTAAGTTGAGATGCCAAGTAGGCAGATACATGAGTCTAGAATTCAGAGGAGAGATATGGGCTAGAAATACAAATTTTGAAGTTGTCAGCAGAGAGAAAAGCCAAAAGAATGTATGAGATTAACAAAGGACTGAGTGTAGATAGAAAAGAGTTCTAAGGACTGAGCCCTGGGCCACCCAACTCTGACGACTGACATATAGCTGGTGGTTTAAAGCTAGTGGGCACTACAAAGAGACATATAACAAGATGTAAGTGCAGAGCTAAGCAGTAGGTCAGAGGTAGATAATTAAGCAAGGCTCTCGGGTTCTGAAGGCAAGAGTAAGAGATCCCAAATACAGGGAAATAGTCTTGAATTAGGAATTAAAGCATAGGTTGGGCAATAGAGGTGAGAAAATTTAAGTACAGAATCTGAGTAATATATTCTACATGTCAGCAAAAATGGGACCTTGGCCCTAAGCCAGCTTTCTGCCTTGGGCTCCTAACGCATCCTTAATTTGGATCCTGCCCTCTGTGGGTGTGTGTCTGTTTATCTCTCTAACTTGGTATTTGCCCCTCTCTCCCATTTCTCCACCCTTTCTCCCTAATTGCACATAATACAGAAATAACGTTCACTTGTGCCTAAGACATTTTTTTTTGGCGGCTGGCCGGTATGGGGATCCAAACTCTTGATTTTGGGATTTATAACACTGCACTCTAACCAACTAAACTAACCAGCCGGCTCTTAATATGTGTCCTAATTTCAGACATGTTTAAATGTGAAAAAAGGCTGGCCAGTTAGCACAGTTGGTTAGAGTGGAATGTTATAATACCAAGGTCAAGGGTTCAGATCCCCATACTGGCCAGCTGCCAAAACATTAAAAAAAAAAAAAAAAAAGATTAATGGCATGTCACAGTTCACTCCGCAGCATTTTTTTCTTTCCTGTTATATAATTGTGGTCTTAGATTCAATGGTATCTTAGATTTGATGCAATGCAAATGCTTTCTCATTTGGGGCAATATTTTTTAAATTTTGCATTCTTTATTTTGTGGGGCTGAACTTTATTGAGGTATAATTTACATAAAATAAAATTTGCCAATTTTAAGTGTACAATTCAATGAGTTTACACAAATATATGCAGTCATGCGACTACCACTACAATCATGATAAAGAATATTTTCATCATTCCAAAAAGTTCCCTGGAGCCCCTTTGCTAACAATCCCTTCTCCCCTCCCCATTCTCTGGGAATTACTGATTTGCTTTCTATCCCTATAGTTTTACCTTTTCTAGAATTTCATATAAATAGAATCATGCAGCATGTACTCTCTTTGTGTCTGGATTCTTTCACTCTAATCATTTTGAGATTCACTCATGTTGACTCATATATCAGTAGTTCATTTTCATTGCTAGGTGGTATTTGATTCCATAGATCTACCACATTTTGTTTATCCATTCAGTTGTTGGTGGACATTTGGATTGTTTCCACTTTGGGGTTATTCTAAATAAATGTACAACTGGCCTTTTTTTTTTTTTTTTAAGGGGGGAGGAGGGTGATTCTAACTAAACCAGGTTGGGTTTTCTTTTTTCCCTCCCTGTGGGGCATCAGTACCAGGAGAGAGTACTTTTACTAACAACAACAACAAAAAAAAAAAAAAAAAAAAAAAAAGGAAAAACAGCAAACAACAACAACAACAACAAAAAAGAAAAACACCAAAGGAAAAAAAACAAAAAAAACGGTGATGAGCTGGCCAGATAACTCAGTTGGTTAGAGTATGGTGCTGATAACACCAAGGTCCGGGGTTCCATCCGTGTACCGTCCAGCCGTCAAAAAATAAAATAAAGATAATGAAAACAAATCTCATACATTTTGGTCATATTACTCCTTTAAATATCAGTATCTTGTGGGTGTTTAGTAAGTATCTGAATCCTAATCAATGTAAGGAAATAAATTCTTAAGCCTCTGAAAGTACATTTTAGATTCAACGCTAGAAAATACGAGTACAAGTCGTTCCCCTAGTGATGCAAAATTTGCATAACAGAGTTTTATCCGAGGAAAATTATGCGAAGTACAGCCCTATCCCTAGCCCGCAGAACATATCTTTCGATCCGAAAACCACTAAACGTTCCAGATGAAAGGACTCGACTACTCACAAATAGGTACCCTGACTACCGATGGCTCCAAAACTCCGGACCAGAGCGGTACCTGCTTTGTACGTCGGTATTTGTAGTTCCCGCGAGAGTCGTTTCTAGCCAAGATGGCGGAGTTACTAATGACGCGCGAAGGAGCGGCCCCGAGGGAGTCTGGGCCGCGAGGGTATTGGGCGGCGTGGGGATTCTGCAGGCGGGAAGTAAAGACCAGGTGTTAGAACTTTTCCGTTGAGGGATGCCGGCGCCCTGAAGTCTCGCGAGATCTTCGCGGGGCCCAATGGAACGCAGGACCTGGCTTATCACTAGGGGCATCTGTTGGGGGCGGAGCTCTGACGGGAGCTACCCGGGAGTCGTTGGTGCCCGGCGTAGCGGCGGCGTTTAGGCCGAACAGTAGCTGTGAGGAGCGTAGCCGTGGCCATGAAGGAAGAGAAAGAGTATAGGCCTAAGGAGAAGCGAGTTACCTTGTTAACACCCCCGGGGGCCACAGGCAGCGGCGGAGGGGCTTCGGGGGACAGCGCCAAAGGGGAAGACAAGCAGGATCGCAACAAGGAGAAGAAAGAGGCGCTCAGCAAGGTGCTCGGCTGTTGGCGCGGGAGAGGGCGGGACGGGACGGGTCTGCCGCTTGTGGAGGATGGCTGGGAATGGGGCTGCTGTCTTCCTGTCCCAGGTACCCCTTCTGTCTCTTCGTCTGAATGAAAAATCGCATCACCCTGTCTCATCCACTCTCTCGAAATGAGGGAAGCCCCTCCCGGCCAAGCCCCCGGGTGGGGGTGAAGGAAAGGGGGAACTTCCAGATGAGAAGGGTTTAGGTCAGAGTTGTGAGATGATAATGGGAGAGGGGAGCGACAGCAAAGAGAATGAGGAATTAAAAGTTCAATTGGAGAGAACTGTTAAATAGCGAAGGGGACATCGGGCTGGTAGTAGTTTGTGGTAGGAGTATTAATGGAAGCAAGTTGGGAGAGTGTGGGGGGATAAATAGTCTGGGGGCAGATCGAGAGGATACTATTTTGAGAGCAATGGGTAAATTTTTTGTATTCGTTAGAGTTTTTAATTCTTTAAGCTGAATGGGCAAGGATTTTGTTCTAGGGTGTGTTGGACGTGGAGATGATATATTACCAAATCAAGATTTCGTGGCACCCACAAAATACCAGGGTTGGCCTACTAATTTAGTGCCACTAGATCTATTGAAAAATGGGTGATAGAAAATGATGCGCAAACTTGGTAAACTGCGGGTTAAAGTAGAACCTGAGACTTTCTTTACACCAGGCGGTTCTCATTTCCAAGAGTTTTTAAAAACCGCGTTACTGTTATGTTTGACTAATAGTGAGCACTGGGCTGCAGAAGAATATTTTCTCCTGGGTTTTAAGTAATCTCATATTTTAAAGCCCAGCTTTCTTCAGGAACTGTGGTTCTTTCAGGTATGACAGAAAATTGATTTGTACTAATTTTATTTTCCTTATTCATTTCTTAAGGTGGTAATTCGAAGATTACCTCCCACTTTGACCAAGGAGCAGCTTCAGGAACATCTTCAGCCTATGCCTGATCATGATTATTTTGAGTTTTTTTCTAATGATACTAGGTAAAAAAAAAAAAAAAAAAGAAAGAAAGAAAAAAGAATGAAAAACAAAAAAAAGGGAGGGGGTAAATGAAAAAGGTTATTTCCATTCTTTTTAATCATACTGTTTTCCATTGATTTTTAGCCTGTCTCTTTAATATGTTCGTACTTGTAATTCAGCCAGACGCCTGCTAGCACATTTACATAATTGCTTTCCTCTCTGCAGTCTGTACCCTCATATGTATGCCAGAGCATACATCAACTTTAAAAACCAAGAGGACATTATTTTGTTCAGGGATCGCTTTGATGGTTATGTATTCCTTGACAATAAAGGTGAGTCCTTGTAACTGAACTAGGAGGGGAGTTTCTTTGTCCTTTATATGTTTAAGACTATCCACTTGGTGGTGTGTTCACAGTGCCTTCCTAGGTAGCATTTTCAAAATCATGGGTGATAGAATGTGCAACAATTAAAGAGTTTTACACATTGATAAGCTACTGCAAGCATATAAATAGACATGTGACCTTTCACAGCCCTTGGGTATTAACCTCTTTTTTGTTTTGTTTTTGGCTGCTGGCCTGTATGGGGATCTGAACCCTTGCCCTTGGTGTTACAGCATCGTGCTCTAACCAACTGAGCTAATAGGTCAGCCTAACCTGTTATTTCTCTAGTTTGGTCAACTGAATGAAACCTGTTTTCTCCTACTGTGACAAATTTTTTGCCCTGGATTAGAACTGCTGTTTTGACTATTTAGTTTCAGTGGCAGTAGTGATAAATGACTCTTTAAACTTGTATGACAAGTTTTAAATATTTACTTCTCATCATCTTCAAGGACCAACATTTACTTAATTATTTAATTCAAATCCTTTAAGCCAACAATTCCCAGTTAGAATACTGTTTAACATTCTCACAAAGTTGTATAAAATTAAAACATCAAACTTGATAATCTGCTTCTTTGTATCCAGGAGGGTCCAGTCTATAGGAAAGACAAATTTCTGCCTTAATTTCTTGCAACATGTAGCCAGAGAATGTCAAATGGCCATTTGCCACTTTTCTTTTGGCTTTGCAGTCATAAGTGAATGGTGCATCTTTTTGTTCAGTTTTTTCAGTATTACTTAAAAGTTGGTAAAAATTAAATCTTTGTCATGGAATATGCCAGTAAAAGTTGAAGGATTGCCACTGTGTATCCAGCTTTTATGAATTCCCCCAAACCAGCCATTTCTCCACTCCAACTTTTTTATTCCAGTAGATAGATAGCAATGATTTTGTAGTTACTTAGCCTGGAAATCTGAGTTGTGTTTAGTTTTTTCCTTTCATTTCTATCCCTTACATTTAAAACAAGTAATGAATCTTATCAGTGTATTGTTTTTTAATATCTTGTTCACTTTCACACTTTATCTCCTCATCACCTAATGATTAGACAACCACTGCTCCTAAACTTACAGGATTTTGCATTTTTTCCATTTCTGTATAATTCAGTCTTATATTGCCATGAAATTAATCTTTTTTTTCTTTTCTGAACATCCAGAGATCAGAGCCATGAAATTAATCTCTTTGAAAATAGTGATTTAAGTTAACAGTTGTACAGGCATAAAAAACCCAAACTCCTTAGCCTGGTAGTCAGGGTCCTCCATACTCTAGCCTAACTTCTGTTTTTTTAGCCTATCTTCCACAATTTCCCTCTGATTTGGTCTGGTTTATCTGTTCCTTCTCGAATGTATTACAGTTATGAAGCTAATCTGATTCTGCTTTCAGTTGGATTTCCAAAATCTTGTTTCTTCCATGATTGCTTTGTGATGTCTTCTGGTCAATTCTAGTTATTTTATTCTGGCTTATGTCTACATGGCAGTGATCTAAGGAGAGTACTTTATACTTTGTATGACATTGTTCTATGGTAGGGAGCTACTATATTTTTTTTCCAGTAGTCACTTGGGGTTTTCTTATTGAGATGTAACTCACATACCACAAAATTCACCCTCTCAAATTGTACATTTCAGTGGTTTTTAGTATAGTCACAGAATTGTACAACCATCACTACTAATTTCAGAATGTTTCATCATCCCAAAAAGAAACCAGTATCCATTAGTAGTCATCTCCCATTCTTCCCTCCCTCTAGTCCTTGGCAACCACTAATCTATTTTCAGTATCTATGGATTTCCCTCTTCTGGACATTGGAATTTTTTTTTTTTTTTTTTTTTTTTTTTTTTTTTTGGCAGCTGGCTGGTACACGGATGGAACTGGGCCCTGGTGTTGTCAGCACCATGCTCTAACCAGCTGAGCTAATCAGCCAGCCCTTGGACATTTCATATAAACAGACTGGCTGCTTTTACTTAGCATAATCTTTTCAAGGTTCATCCATGTTGTAGCAGGGAAAGTGTACATACAGTTCAGTAGTGTTAAGTTTGTCTTGCAGAACTGAAACTCTATACCCATTAAACAACAATTTCCCATTTCCGCCTCCTCTTACTCCCTGGCAACCACCATTCTACTTTCTGTCAATATGAATTTGACTACTCTAGGTACCTCATATAAGTGGAATCATACAGTGTCTTTTTGTTACTGACTTATTTCACTTAGCATAATATCCTCAAGGTTCATCCATGTTGTAGCATGTGTCAGTTTCCTTCACTTTTAAGGCTGAGTAATATTCTGTTGTGTGTATATACCACATTTTGTTTATCCACTCATCTGTCGAGGGACAGCTGGGTTGCTTCTACTCTTGGCTACTGCGAATAATACCGCTATGAACATGGGTGTACAAATATATGTTCTCCAGGCCAGCAGTGAAAAAGAAAACAAAAATATATATTCGAGTCCCTGCTTTCACTTCTTTTGGATATATACCCAGAAGTGAAATTTCTGGGTCATATGATAATTCTATTTTTAATTTTTGAGGAACCACCATACTGTTTTCCATAGCAGGTGCACCATTTTACATTCCCACCAACAGTACATGAACGTTCCAATTTCTCCACATCATCGTCAACACTTGTTATTTTCTGCTTTTTTGATAGTGGCCATCCTACTGGGTATGAAGTGATTATCTCATTGTGGTTTTGATTTGCATTTCCCTAATGATTAGTGACATTGAACATTTTTCCATATGCTTGTTGGCCTTTTATATACCATCTTTGAAGAAATGTCTATACAAGTCCTTGACTTTTTAAAATTCGGGTTATTTTTGTTGTTGAGTTGTAGGAGTTCTTTATATAGTCTGTATATTACCCTTATCAGATAATATAATTTGCAAATATTTTCTCCCATTCCATGGGTTGCCTTTTCACTCTGTTGATTGTGTCCTTCAATGCACAGAAGTTTTTAATTTTGATGTAGTACAATTTATCTAGTTTTGCTTTTTTTTATAACAAAAGATGCACTTTATTTTATTTCTTTAATTTTATCGTAGTAAGAACATTTATGAGGTTTACCCTCTCTATTTTTACTTTTATTGCCTGTGCTTTTGGTGTCTGGTGTATTTTTTTTCGGTTAACAGAGTTTTTACAGCTTTATTAAGGTATAATTGACAAATAAAATTGTATATATTTAAATAGTACAGTGTGATAATTTGATATACATATACATTGTGAAATGATTACCATAGCCAAGTTAATTAACATATACACCACCTCACAGTTACCTTTTTTTAAAATAACAGCTTTATTGAGATATAATTCACATACCATAAGATTCACCCTTTTAAAGTGTAAAGTCCAGTGGTTTTTAGTATATTCACAGAATTGTGCAACTATCATCACAATCTAATATTGGAACATGTTATATATATAAATAGCCAAAGAGAAACCCCATACCCCTATTAGTTGTCATTCCATTCTCTTCACCACTCCTCCTCCATCCCCCGCTCTTGGCAACCACTAATTTATTTTCTCTATAGATTTGCCTATTCTAGTGATTTCTAATATATCTTTTAAATGAAAATTAGTTCGTAGGCTTTTTTCTTCACATATCAAAATATCACATTTTAGAAGTTGAATTTAAGTGAATATTTTACTTCCCTGCCATATCTTTTCCCTATGTTATCTGTGTGAATTTTGGACTCCTTTGGTAGCAAAGGAGTTATCTTTGTGCCAGTGTGATTTATGCCCTTTCGGAGACCCTCTCCAAATGACTGCCATCAAAGGTGGTCCAGAAAGCAGTGGGTTGATTCCCTTGTATTCACTTTTGACATTTCCTGTGTAATAGCAACTGTATTTTTTTTTCTCTAAACAGGTCAGGAATATCCTGCTATAGTAGAATTTGCACCTTTTCAAAAAGCTGCAAAAAAGAAGACTAAGAAAAGAGATACCAAAGTTGGGACTATCGATGATGGTACAGTATAGCTCTAGTTATATAGTGCTATTGCCATGGGGTTTTTTAAAATAACACCTTTGTGAGAGTTAATTAGACCCCAATATTTTAAATTAGAAAACATACAGAATAAAGTTAATGAGAAATGTTATACACTGATGGAAGTTTTGTTTAATCTTTAGAGTGGAGGTGGGTTTTCTGCAGTAGAATTTCATTCCTCCACCATTGAACAATATAGTGTTGATTACTGAGTAGTAAATCACCATAAGTTTATTGATTAGAAAACACTGGGAAAAAATCAGATGTTTCAAAATGTAACAACTGCTCCTTGAGGCCTCTTACTATTTTTATGATTATTTATTTGATTTTTGGTTTCCATTATCTTTATAAAAAGGAAGGTTTAAGCTGTGATGGAAAAATTTCCATATTCAAGTAACTTCATATAAAGTACCTGAAGTGATCAGTCCTATTTGCTAGGCTTTGAATATGCAGTTAACTACATACATAAGTAATTAGGTTGAACTGAAAAACTGGAATAATTGCCATTCAAGGTAAACTGGCTCCAGATTTTGAGATCTCTAATGTTATGTTAGATGTTGGATAAGGACTTAGCCCCAATATTTTATATCAGATTGATATTTTAGAATCATCTAGTTTAATTTCTGTTATTTGTTACTATAATGACAGTTGTTTTGTAAAGAAAATACAGTGAAGACTCAACACATACCTGCTTATTGATTATGTCACAGATTTAGATTTGGAAGACTAGATCAAGTGACATGCTCAACAAACAGTACATACAAACAAGCAATATAATGACTTAGATGTGTTACCCTTTCTGATGTTGGACATGTCTAGGAGAGAACTCCAGGAATTACCATCACCTCCAGTACCACATCTAGGATTCCCTCCCTATTTACCTTTTTGGAACACCTGATTTTCATATGTTGAGTTTAAAGTGAGGTATACCCATACAAGAATTGCTTACATGCTATAAGTAATACTCTCTGAGGGTTCCATAGCTATAACTTTCAGTTCTCCCCTAAGTGTGACTGGATTAGTAGGAGCAGTGACTTTAAAAGCAAACTATGTAACCACTGGTGGTTGTGTTATTATATGTGGTGTCTCATTTTTCCTGACCCCCATGTTACACCAGCCTCCCATAGTGGGTTTTGGTAATAGTAGTTCTGAGAGTAAGTGATCAGTTAAACCCAAAATAGTCTATCTTGTGGGTATGGTTTGGTTCTCTTTCAATCTTCCATGAAATAGGAAATTATCTTTGATAAAGTATTCTAGATAATATTTCCCTTTTTGTTTAAAGTTTGCTATATTTTCTGTTTCCTTAAACAATTATTTAGATCCAGAATATAGAAAATTTTTGGAAAGTTATGCCACCGATAATGAGAAAATGACTTCTACTCCAGAGACACTGCTAGAGGAAATAGAAGCAAAAAACAGAGAATTGATAGGTAAGTGGGCAAAAGGAATTAGGGCATTTTTTTTTTTTTTTTAATCACAATACCTAAGTCTGTCTGCCATTTCCATCACTTGTTAGCTGTGTGACCTTGGGGAGGTCACTAACTTCTCTGAAAATGTTTCATCTGTAAAATGCAAATGATAATTCCTGCCTCACAGGATTATGAGAATGCACAGATAAGATGGGAAAAATTCTCTGTGACCTATTAAGTGTCACACACCTTGGTGTTACAAGGTGGCTTTAAAAAGTATTTTAAACCTCCATTGTTGAAATGGAATACTGTAAACCTCTTTCTGATAATATAGTTGTGAACTTTCTGTTTAAGGGGTGTAGTTTTCCCACCTTGGGTGGCTGGAAGGGAATGTCAGAAAATGGAATCCTTTATAGGGGTTAAGTATTATTAATAATCTGTTTACATTTATGTAGCTAAAAAGACAACTCCACTTTTGAGCTTCCTGAAAAACAAGCAGGTAAATCTTTTGTTTTTATAGTTCTCTCAATACTTTTAATTTCATTGGTTCACATTTTATAAACATTTTAAGAGCATTGGGGTCCTATAGGAGAACTAGCTGCTTTACCCACCATTATTCTTTAAAGATTTGGCTCAAGGATCTCACTCTCTGACCCTCTTCTTCACTCTGATTGTTGGGCCAGGGGTTCACTCTGCAAACCTGGAGAGTCTTTAGTTTGTCCCATAGACACTGTCTTGATATCCTGAAAGCCTCTAGAAATATAGCAAGGCAGTAGTGGGAGACTGATATTAGCAGGTTCTGGTCTTCACTCTCTTTCATTTTCTGGGTGGGGTGGGGGTTAAGGAGGTAGAATGCCACTTTGTAGAAAACAAGCAAGAAAGATGATCCAGTTTAGTGGGTGCCCACCATGCCTTTAGGATTGATTAGGTTTTTGATGATGATTATTTTATTTGAAGGCTTGTGTTAATGTTTCTAGAGAATGAGAGAAGAAAAGAGAGAAGAAAGAAGGCGGCGAGAAATAGAAAGAAAAAGACAACGAGAAGAAGAGAGGAGAAAATGGAAAGAAGAAGAGAAACGAAAAAGAAAAGATATAGAAAAGCTAAAGAAGGTAGACAGATTTCCAGAAAGGGACAGATTAAAGGATGAACCAAAGATTAAGGTATGAAAATAATTGAAACTGACTGCATGCTGCTGAAAATTGCATGTATCTACTTCTTTACATACGTATGCATCTTGTGTTGGTGTAAATGAGGTTTTTTGTTTTTGTCCTTTTGGCCATTGGGGGTGGGGGAAGTGAACAAATAAAAATATTTCCTATATGACTAATAGTATTTTTTAAAATTTAAGATCATTTAAAGGGATTAAGTATTTTACATGATATTATCATTTCTTCAGTGCAGATTTGTGTTATTTTATCATTGAAAATGTTCAATTTTTGGATTACTATTCTCTTAATTCATTATAAATGAGGGTTTAGGGCTGGCTGGCATGAATTATGGGTTTTATTCAGCTTTTCCTTCATAATTGATACTTGAAGTTGCCTCATCTGTTTGTTTTCCACTGTCTTCAGGTACACAGGTTTCTGTTACAAGCTGTGAATGAGAAAAATGTAAGGACCAAGTACATGATACAGAGCACCTAATATCATGTCTCACACACAGGTCTTAGCTAATAAGTTCTTTTGGTGGTGGTGGTAGTGTTACCTGTTGAAATCCCTTCAGACTGACTTGGGTCTTCTTAGAAGCTGAGTTATTTTAAATTCCTACTTTAAAAGAAAGCCCAGATGACTTCCTGATGCTCTGCTGTGTACCCAGAAGTTTCAATGACATTCAGCCAGAGGACAACCATGCCTATATAGCTCTTTCTCATCTTACATGCCTCCCATAACTGGCTGACTTATGGGAGGACTAAGGATAAATATCCTGCATTATGTGCTTTTCCTTCTCACATGACTCCCACATTATCTTCTTGCATCTAGCTGGGAATTTGTGAGCAGCAGATTCTGATTAATGCATTGCATGTAGGAAAATAAAAACCTGCAGAAAGATCCCAACCTTGCTGCTTCCCTTCTAAGGGTATGGCTTGGGCAACCCTTGCTACTGCAAACTTTCTGGGGAAGTATTAGTATCTGGTACTTCAGAGCAAGTCAGAGAAGATCTCAAAGATGGCGGCAGGACCTCCTTTTACCTCCTGATAACAGCAGTTTATGTGGCTAGGGTTCCCTGAGTCTCTACAAGACTCATTATTGGTGATAAGGGGCTTGGGCAGGGGGTGGGGTCCCTTCTTAATTCCTTCCAGCAGTCTCTGTGTTCACTATGCTACAAGTGACTTCACTTGCTATTGCTAATGATCAGCAAGGCAGAGGGTAGAGCCAGCCATGCTAGAGACGTTCATTAATGTTCTTATTAGAGTAATGAGCATCTTGGCTTCTAATAAAAGTGTTCATTAGAGAAATAAGAACACTTCCAATGATACCTGCACATGGTATCCTCACTTTACACTGGTGCTTTCTTAGTGTCCAGTTTGGACTCACCATTTGCAGTGGCTGTTTGTGTGCTGAAGTACTTCATGCTCAAGTCTTGTGGTGCTTTATCTTTTGCTTGGTGACTTATATAATGCCTTCACCCTGAGATGAACCTTGTGTGATGCCTTTACTCTTGAGACTTGAAACTCTTCTATTTTGCCTGAGAATCTTTCTGACTATCCAATACTTGGGCGTATTCTAGAGAGATCTGTAGCAGTGATGTGAGAAAGAATGGCATTTTTAAACATATCTATATGATTTGGCATTGAGCAGAGTTCCTACTCAATAGAGATGGAACTTCATTATTCTGTTGTATAAGGCATTTGGATTTTTAAAACAAATGCCAAATACTTCTTGCTATTCATCTCTAATGGTAATATAATTATACCATCACACATATGTTATTCTCAGGCTCAAGGCAAAATTATTCCTGCAATGGATCTCTCCTTTGGTGACCAAGGTATTTGTCATTCCAAGTATTACATAAAAACAGTCCAACAATAATCTGTCTAGCATTTTAAATTGGGGGGATATTTTCTCATCAAGTTATATCAACATGCTGGTTTGCTACAGAAGCATAATTGGAAATATGTATTGGTTCACTTAAAGATTGACCTATTTAAAGCCAAAGGAGTCTTGATCCCATTGCCACAAAGTGATTAAACCACTTCATATGAGTGGATAACACTTTCACATTAATAGCATCCTTTTAGTAAATTACTACTCACATGAAGCAGTTCACCTGAAAGTTTAAGAGCACCTGCAGAGATAGGGGGCCTTCTATAGTCTAAAGTTTAAATATTTAGTATATTGTGTTCTTTGATAGAATCAGAAGACAGTGTCCCATCCCTCAAAAAAAAAAATAAACGTATTCTCTTTAAAGCTCCTCAAGAAGCCAGAAAAAGGAGATGAAAAAGAATTGGACAAAAGAGAAAAAGCCAAGAAACTGGACAAAGAGAATCTGACTGATGAAAGAGCCAGTGGGCAAAGTTGTACCTTGCCCAAGCGTTCTGATAGTGAACTTAAAGATGAAAAGCCAAAAAGGTCAGTAGTTGAGGGTCTTTGGTATGTTTGATTTCTAGATGTTAATTTTGCTGCTGTATCTTAGATTTGTACCTGAGTTAAGATAAACTGTTTCAAGGGCCGGCCTGTGGCTCACTCGGGAGAGTGTGGTGCTGATGACACCAAGGCCACAGGTTCAGATCCCTGTATACGGATGGCCAGTTAGCTTACTTGGGAGAGCGTGGTGCTACCAAGTCAAGGGTTAAGATCCCCTTACCGGTCCTCTTTTTAAAAAAAAAAAGATAAACTGTTTCATGCAAGTCAGGGGGATGAGGAGGAAGGGTTTCAAATATTCTAGTATCTTAATCTGAGTGAATGGTTTTTGGTTTATATTGTTTTTAAAACAGTAGTGTTTTTTACTCTGCTCTAAAGTGCAACCTCATTTCATTGGCCAAGTCAGAATCACAGTGTTCATGCAATTGTGATTACCAGATCTTTGAGGGTTCCGTCTTAGATTTGTTTTTCATGCAGACCTGAAGATGAGAGTGGCAGAGACTACAGGGAGAGGGAACGGGATTATGAACGGGATCAGGAGCGCATACTCCGAGAGAGAGAGAGACTGAAGCGGCAAGAAGAAGAGCGCCGTAGGCAGAAGGAGCGCTATGAGAAAGAGAAGGCTTTTAAAAGAAAAGAAGAAGAAATGAAAAGAGAAAAAGAAGCACTTCGAGATAAAGGAAAGAAGTTTGAAAGCACAGAATTAATAGGCAGCTCAGAAAAAACTGAAAAGAAAGAGGAATTGGTTAAGAGAGATCGCATAAGGAACAAGGTGCTGCTTTTTCTTAAACTTGTTTATTTTCCTGAGGATTTTTTTCCTTCTCCTTTAAGTGTAAATAAAGGGCTAGCTCATTATTTATTGTAGAATTTTTAAAGGGGAACTTTATCTGCACCTTTTTTTTCAATCTTGGCTAGGTTCTTTTATTAACTTATTGTAGAAATTTCAAACACACACAAAAGTAGAGAAAATAAAGAATAGTATGATGAACCCCCTTGTACCCATCACCCAGCTTCAACTATTATCAACTCGCCCTTCTTTTTACTCTATACCATCCCTACTCCTACTGGATTATTCTTAAGCAAATCCTAAACATATAATTTCTTCCTTAAATACATCAACATTAGAGATAAAGGACTTTCTTCATATAACTCTAGTAGCATTTTCTTTTTCTTTTTTTCTTTTTTTAAAACATGACCGGTAAGGGGATCTCAACCCTTGGCTTGGTGTTGTCAGCACCACGCTCAGCCAGTGAGCAAACCGGCCATCCCTATATAGGATCCGAACCCATGGCCTTGGTGTTATCAGCACCGCACTCTACTGAGTGAGCCACGGGCCGGCCTTCTAGTAGCATTTTCACTCCTAAAAACCTGACAATAATTCTTAACATTCTATCTACTCAGTGTCCAGATTTTTTCCCAGTTGCTTCATAATGTCTTTTTTATAGGATCTAAACAAGATCCACAAACTGCTTTTGCTTGAAATGGCTCCTTAAATTCTCTTTTAATCTAAACAATTCCCCCTCCTTTTGTTTTCCCTACTATTTATTTTTTGTAGAAACCAGTTTGTCTTGTAGAGCTTCTCACGTTCTGGGTTGGCAAATTACATTCTGGTGGTGTCATTTAACATGTTTCTGTATTTTCTGTTTCCTTTAAAACTGATAATTATATCTGTGTCAGGGGTGGGCACACTTTTTCTGAAAATATTTTAGGATTTGTGGGCCAGTGTCTGTGTCACAACCACTAAACTCTGTAGGAAAGCAGGCATAGACAATATGTAAAAGAATGGATGTGGCTGTGTGCCAATCAGACTTTCTTTACAAAAACAAGTGGCCCTTGACCTAGAGACTTGAATATATTCAGACTCAATTTTTGGCAAGAATATTTCATAGGTTTTGCCATGCACTTTCTTCCTATTGCATCACATCAGGAAGCATATGATGTCTGGGTGTCCTTTTCTTTGTGATGCTATGATTGATCAATTAACAATTGTCTTAGGCTTATTTAATAGAATGTCCTTTTTCTTGGAGATACAAGCTGAAATATTTAGGGATGAAGGGTCACGATGTCTGCAACTTACTCTCACATGGTTCTACCATTTAAAATAATATGTGTATATATGTGTATGTGTGAAAAAACATATATACACACCCATACATTAGATTCAAAAAGCAAACGTGGGCCGGCCTGTGGCTCACTCGGGAGAGTGCGGTGCTGATAACACCAAGGCCCCGGGTTCGGATCCCATATAGGGATGGCCGGTTCGCTCACTGGCTGAGCGTGGTGCTGACAACACCAAGTCAAGGGTTAAGATCCCCTTACCGGTCATCTTTTAAAAAAAAAAGCAAACGTAACAAAATGTTAACAATTGATGAATCTAGGAGAAGGGTATGAGTTATTCATTGTACACGATTATACATGTTTTACAAAACATTTCTATAGATTTAAAATTTTTCAAGATAAAAAGTTGAAAAAACAACTATCAGTAGGTTCAGGTATTGTGAACCTGATCCAGCTATTATAAAAATTTTTGTCAGCCTTTCTCCTAATGATTTACTTAGATTCATTCTTTCATGGGGGGTAGGGGGTGGGAAATGGTGATATACAAATTCTGTCTTTCCTGTTGCATTTATTAGCTGATGTCTTCTATAAAGAAGAATTTTCCATCATCAACTATTCAGTTAGCCTGAAATGCAGTTTACACAGGAAAGGGGAGATAAACACTTGATCCTTTCCCATTATTTACCAGTATTCAGAGTAATGATTGGTGTTCCAGATTATTGATGAGTCTCATTTTGTTTAGTCTTTAAGAACCCATGGATTTAGAAATATTTGGTACATTCCTATTTGTTATTATCAGTTTTTATCCTTATTGATGTTCAGATTGTCCCATCTTTGCACAGTGGGAGCCCCATCATCCATTTCTTTAAATACTATGCAGGACTCTCATCTGTTTTAACATTTCATCTTGTGAAAATTGTGAAGTATTTTGCTGGAATTATTCAATTAAGAATAATGCTTAGGCCGGCCCATGGCTCACTCGGGAGAGTGCGGTGCTGATAACACCAAGGCCACGGGTTCGGATCCTATATAGGGATGGCCGGTTTGCTCACTGGCTGAGCGTGGTGTTGACAACACCAAGCCAAGGGTTGAGATCCCATTGCCGGTCATCTTTAAAAAAAAAAAAAAAAAAAAAAAGAATAATGCTTTAGGGCTAGTTTTCATAAATCAGGAAGAAAGGGTAACAAAGTCTGATGCAATTTTTTGTTGAATTCTAAATTCTATATGTTTTAAGTTTTTCATCATCGTATTGTCATAAACCAAACATATTACTTGAACTGAGAGGTACATGTTAACTTTATCGAGGCTTCTTTAGGAATGTGAGATCTAAAGTCCCACTTGCTAAGGTTGTACCTGAATTAAAAAACAAATTATGTTTGTGACAAGTAACATGGGGTCTAAGCTCATAATTTCAGGGAAGTCTCTTCTTAAGAGTTTTAATTCTTTATTATTGTTGTTTTTACTTCTAAAGAATTTCCTTTTTTTTTTTGGCAGCCGGCCAGTACAGGGATTGAACTCTGGACCTTGGTGTTATCAGCACCACACTCTAACCAACTGAACTAACCAGCCAGCCCTAAAAATTTTCTTATGTGGTGGTGCATTGTAAAGTCAAAGCCAATTTACTGATGGGGAAGAGAGATAGGTGATAGCTGTGGTTTCTAAGTATTAAAAAAAAGTCTGATTAGTTCATCTTGAGGTGGTTAAGAAAATTAGACATAGATTTCCCAAAAGTTTACCCTAGACATATAAAATAATATTTATGAAATTGTTGCTTTTCTTTGGCGATAAGGGACAGGAAGTGGGCAGTTGTCATGTACCATGCCCTCACATTTTTGATCTTGCATGACTTGTTTTTAGTATATATTAACACATAATTTATGACTCTGAAAATCCCATGTAAAAGCTTAATAACAAGTGCTTGCTCTGGCAGCACATATACTAAAATTGGAATGATATAGAGAAGATTAGCATGGCCACTGCGCAAGGATGACACGCAAATTCATGAAGCATTCCATATTTTTAATCTCTGAATTCTTATTTTTTTAAAAAAAAAAGCTTAGTAACAATGTTGTAACATTAACGTATTTCATTTTACTTTAGGATCGCCCAGCAATGCAGCTTTACCAACCAGGAGCTCGAAGCCGAAATCGACTCTGTCCCCCTGACGACAGCACCAAGTCTGGAGATTCAGCAATAGAAAAAAAGCAGGAAAGTGGTATTAGCCATAGAAAAGAAGGAGGAGAGGAGTGATAAGTCCCAGTGGCCTTAGGTGTCCTGACTGTCTAGTCAGCCAAAGAGCACACATTAAGCATTCCAGAAGTGCCTTCAGGGCAAAGGAATAGAGAGAAAGAAATGGGGTCGCTGTGCTGGTGGGGTACACTGCAGAGGAGTATGTTTTGCGTCAAAGCAGGAATGTGATCCCAGGTTCAGAATTGGAAGTACAATTTCATTGTTTTTGTAATTTCTACAAATTAATTTTAAAGTGTCACCAAAAAAGATGATGGCAAGGACATGCATTGCAATTTGCAGACAGGAAATATCAAGGGAGTACTTAATTATATATGCCATGAGAGAAAAATAAGAGAGCTGGCTCTACAACAAAAGGTGTTAATGCTGGATTGAATTTTCTTTATTTGGGTGGAGCAGAGTCACTTTGAAGTCTTGTTCAGGTCTAGTTATATTGCATTGTTGGTGATAACTGTTGACTTTGTGTAGGGTAGAAGCAACAAGCATGTAATTGTAGTTAAAGTACAGTGAAGGATATAACACATTTTTGCTGATGCAAAAATTTAGTCATGTTATGTGTATATCTTATGTCCTAACGTTTTAGGATTAGTTTTAGTTTTTTGTTTGCTTACATGAGCTTAGCATAAAGAATATTTCTAAACATCTTATTTTGCCGTTAGCCTTTTTTCTATTAATAAGTAAAATGTAGCCCTTGTTTAGTTCTTGACAATCCAGTCTTTGTTTTATCTTAGGTCTGGTGATCTGAGTGCATACCCTCTCCAGGAAGGAAACTACACCAGTATCTGTTCCTGTTAAATAACAACTTTTAGTTTTAGCTTGTTTTGTGTTAATGTCAATAAATATCAACAGCACTCAAGTATGAAGCTAAGTGTGTTTATTAACTTTACTAAATAGCTATTAGTTTTGAGAAATTAAACTTTTGGTGCTGAATTAACCTCCTGGGAATTTTGAAAGGGGATGAATGACAATAGTTTCTTCTTTCACTAGCATTATGCCTTTGTTTTGCCCACCTGGGAGAGGATTAAACCATGGTTCACTATTCTTGTTCCGTAAGAACCAAAATATTTGGAAAACATCCTTGAGCTTCTGCTTGATTTCATCCTGCCAGTCCCTCCTACCATTGAGTCAGTTTGCCTTTACTTTAAACTTTACTTAAACATAAAGTCATTGCTTTATGTTTCCTCAGCCTTTAGAAACCAGTATCCCAAGAGGCAGGTAGAAGGAGAATGGGGGACTAGCCGGTTGGCTCAGTTGGTTAGAGCGCAGCCTTATAACACCAAGGTAACAAGTTTGGATCCCCTTACCGGCTAGCTGCCAAAAAATGAGGAAGAATGGCTGACAGCGTCCCATGCCACAGAGAGGTTAAGGAAGACAAGAAATGTGGGCCTCCTGCCCCTAAGCTGCCAAGTGTCACTGGAGAAAATCTCTAAACCAGATTGACTGGTGAAACCATGGGAGGGCCCTCCCTTTGCTAAGCAATTTTTTTAATCTGTTTCAAATTGACAACCTTTTCCACAGTGCCACCTACCCTTCTTTCTCTAGTTTGCTCCCTTGCTCTTTTTTTTTTTTTTTTTTTTTTTTTAAAATCCACATGAGTATTTCCTGGTACTTTGCTCTCCTTTCTCGTGTTGGGGAGAGCAGGATGAGGACCACTTCCTCATAAATCATAACTTCATGTTCTTAAAAATAAACTGTGACATAGCTTTGTGCAGTGGCAGTATCATAGCCAATGAGGTTTATCCAAGGTACTTTTATTGCTAATTGAAAATAAACTGTTACAAATAATAGAAAAGCAAGGGTTCATTCAATTTTTGCCTACTTTTCTTCAGGATGGGGAGAGCAGGATGAGGACCACTTCCTCATAAATCATAACTTCATGTTCTTAAAAATAAACTGTTACATAGCTTTGTGCAGTGGCAGTATCATAGCCAATGAGGTTTATCCAAGGCACTTTTATTGCTAATTGAAAATAAACTGTTACAAATAATAGAAAAGCAAGGGTTCATTCAATTTTTGCCTACTTTTCTTCAGACACAGGTTTGATTTCTTTAGAAATAAAGACAGGATGGAGACAATCCAGACACTGGATATCTGAACATTTATTGAGTACCTCCTACTATGTGTTGGCACTGACACTATGGTAGTGAACACAACATAGTCCCTTTCTCATGATGCTTACAACCATGGGGAGTTGGCTGCTCCGGTAGAGAGAAGTGATGCTAAGTGAAGTAGGCAGTGGCGGTAGGTATCTGCAAGGCAATGAAAAAGGGATGGCTCGGGCATTCATGAGGCTTTAACGCCTTCAAAATCAGGAACTGGATCCCCTTCTCCAACATGTACACACAAGGTAGTCCTGAGGCAATAATTTAGCTCTGATTATAAAATTAAGATCTAACTTTCAACGGTATTCACAGATTTTATCTTTAATTCCATAAGAAAAGGATTAACTAAAGGAGTTTTATAACCTTTTGTTGGTAAAAGAACTCTGTATGTTATATGCTTTTATGAGGGCTGTCCAGAATTTTCTTAACTGATTCTGGGCTGTCCTTTATACCACAAAAATGTAATGTAACATTTATATTATTAGGAAGAGCAAGGTAGCAAAGATACGCTTACACTTGGTGAATTCTTGGAAAGTATATGGTAACAGCTACATACATAGGATTAGCCATCCTTAGAAATATCACAGAACTCACATATTCACTCACCAAATATTTATTAAGCTCCTACTATGAAGACATGAGTAAATACATCATAACTTGTTCAATACTATTATAATAATGTCTGTATTTCCAGACTTAAAGGCCATCCTCTGTATCTCCCACCTCTGATCACCACCCTGATCTCAGATCTAGCTGCCTACTAGACATTTGCACCTGGATGACCCACAAGTATTTTGGGTCCCAAACTGAACTCAAGTTCCTTTCCAGCCTCAGTCCTGTTTCCAGAGAAAGTTAACTACCTATCCACTCAGCACTGACAGTCATATTTGACTTCATCTTCACCCCCCCACTCCACCCCAGCCAATCAGTCATTGTATTCTGTTTATCCAATCCAGCTCCCTCGTCTCCATCCCCCCACTGCCCTAGTTCAGGCTGCCATCATTCATTCATAAGTATTTTTTGAGCACATACCATGTGCCATCCATGTTCTAGGTTTTGGAATTACAACACCGAACAAAACAAAATTCTTGCCTTTGTGGAGCTTACATTCAAGTAGAGGGAGAAAATAAATAGGCAAAATATATACTGTTAGAAATTGCCAGGTGCTTAGGAGAGAAAAATGTCAGGGAAGGGGAATATGATATTCATGGGTGGGGATTGAAAGGCTTCAAGTAAAAGACTTGAGACAGAAATGAGGGAATTAGCCCTGTGGATATCTGGGGAAAAAGCCTTCCAGAGGAAAAAATACATGAGAAGGTCCTGGGGTTGAAGTGTGCCTGGTCCATTCCACAAATGGTAAAGAGACCTGTGTGGCTGGAGTAGAGTGAGCTAGCGAAAGAGTAGTAGAAAGGGATGGAATAAAGTCAGAGAGCTGACGGGAGCAAGATTCTATGAGACACAGTTAGAACTTGGAATTTTATTCCAAATGATAGAGGAACTATAGCAAAGTTTGAGCAGAGGTGTGACAACATTTTAAAATAAAAGGATCACTCTGGCTACTGAATTGAGGAGACCAAAGCAGGCAAAGGGGTAAAAAGAGAGAAAAGTCAGGCTACTGCAGTAATCTAGTAGAGAGCTCCTGGTGGCTTGGGCCAGGATGATAGCAGTGGAGGCTGTCAGAAGTGATCAAAATGTGGACATATTTTGTGGGTAGAGTCAACAGAATTTGCTGACTGGCCAGATGTGGGGTGTGAGAGAAGAGTGAAAGATTACTTAACTAGAAGGATGGAGTCGTCATTGAGATAGGGAAAACTAAGAAAAACTGTGTGTTTGCGGGTAGTGGGGCTATCAAGAGCTCAGTATTGGACATGTAAAGCCATGAGACTGAATGAGATCACCATGGGAGTGAGTACAGATTGAAAAGAAGAGATCCAATGACTGAGCTCTGAGTCACTCAAGCATTTAGAAATGAGATAAAGAAGAACTAGAAAAAGAGATTCTGACAGAGCAGTCAGAAAGTTAGGGAAAAAACCAAGCAAGTGTGCTCTGCTGGAAGTGAAGTGAAGAAAGTATTCCAAGCAGGAGTCAACTAAGACAAATACTGATATAAGTAAAATCATATCAGAGAGATTAAATTAGGATTTAGCAACACGGAGGTTATTGGTGACCTTAAGGAGAACAGTTTCAGTTTGAGTGCTGGGTGAAAACCTGACAAGTGGGTTCCTGAGAGGATGGGCACCCTCTAGTATGGCTATAATTTTTTTTTAATGGAAAATAACAAGCATTAGCACGGATGTGGAGAAACTGGAGCTCTCATACATTGCTGGTGGGAATGTAAAATAGTGCAACCACTGTGGAAAGCAGTCCAGCAGTTCCTCAAAATGTTAAAATAGTGTTACCATATGACCCAGCAATTCCATTCCTAGGTATACGAGTGACACCCAAGAGAAATGAAAACAGGTAATCAAACAGATACTTGAAGGCCAAAGTTTATAGTAGCATTATTCACTCAGCCAAAAGGTAAAAGCAACCCAAATGTCCATCAGCTGATAAATGGATAAACAAGATGGTATATCCATACAGTAGATTATTATTCAGCCACAAAAGGAAATGACGTACTGATACATGGTACAACATGGATAAACCTTAAAAGGCTACATATTTTATGATTCCATTTATATGAAATGTCTAAAATAGGCAAATCCAGAGAGACAGAAAGTAGATTAGAGGTTGCCTAGGGCTGGGGGGAAAGGGGCAATGGAGAGTAACTGCTAATAGTTACAGGTTTATTGGGGGTTTTGTTTGTTTTTCCTTTTTTTCTTTTTTGGCATCTGGCCGGTACAGGGATCGAACCCTGGACAACTGAACAAACTGAGCTCTAACCAACTAAGCAACCCAGCCAGCCCCTTGACAGGTTTATTTTTAGAGTGATGAAAATATCTGGAATTAGTAGCTATGGCTGCACAACCTTGTGAACATACTAAAAACCACTGAAGTATACACTTTAAAAATAGTGACTTTTATGGTACATGAATTATATCTCACTTAAAGAATGGGAGGAGAGAAATTGGAAACAGTGAGTATTGACAAATCTTGGACATGCTTTTGTTGTAAAGAGAAGGAGAAAAAGGAGCAGTAGCTGGAAAGGGAGTCGGGGTAAAGAGCAATTAATATGGGAGAAATTATGGCATATTAAAGTGTATGTTGATGGGAACAATCCAGTGAAAAGCAAGGACAGAAAGGGAAAATCTGCCAGAGCAAAGTTGCTGAATAGGTGAGAGAGGTTTGGATCTAGGGCACAAGCAAGCAGAAAGCCCAGCTGCAGCACGAACCCCTCATCTGTAGTAAGAGGAGGATGGTGGAATATTCGAGTGCAGGTGCTGGTAGATGGGATGTGGTAGATGGGTCATGGAAGTTCTCTTGTGATCGCTTAAATTTTCTCAGTGAATAGGAACTGAGGTTGGCAACTGAGGGTTGCAAGTTTAAGGAGAGCAGAGAGGTTTGACACAATTGTCTAGGTCAAGGATTAGGAAACTACAGCCTTTGGATGAAACCCAGCCACCACCTGTTTTTGTACAGCCTATGAGCTAAGAATAATTTCTGCATTTTTAAATGTTTGGAAAAAAAAATCAAAAGAATATTTTATAACACGTGAAAATTCTAGGAAATTCAAGGTTAATATCTATAACTAAAGTTTTATTGGAATCTAGCCACCCCCATTCATTTACATATTGTCCAGCTGCTTTCATCCTGCAACAGCAGAGTTGAGTAGTTGCAACAGACACTGTATGTCATCTGCAAAGCCTAACATATTTACTATCAGAAAAAGTTTGCTGACCCCTCATCTAGGTCCTTGCTACCCAAAGCGCTGCTCCAAGGTGCAGCAGCATGCATGCACATCACCCGGCAGATTGTGAGAAATGCAGGATCAGAATCTGCATTCTAACAAGATCCCCAGGTGATTCGTGTGTACAATAAAGCTTGAGAAGCACTGCTCTAGGAGAGCGGGAGAGTGGCTGAACAGAAGAAATATAGGGTTGTGGGGTAGCATTAATGGCCCACTTTAAGATAATGTGCTGAACTGGAAGCAAGGCCAGTTTCCTCCAGTCTCATTCAGTTGCCAGAGATGCAGGTTGTTGAGTAGGTGGAGGATTGGATCTACCAGGATTATGGTTTCACCAAGTGAATGTAAGAAAGGGCAAGGTATATACAGGCAAGGTGAGTGCTTGATGCAATTTAAGCTAAGTAAGGAGGGAAAATGTGCTTGCTTCGGCAGCACATATACTAAAATAGGAACAATACTGAGATTAGCATGGACCCTGTGCAAGAATGACATGCAAATTTGTGAAGCGTTCCACATTTTTTTAAAAAACGAGGGAAGAGAAGACAAGGAGGGGTGCCTTCATGGACCTTACATTCAAGGAGGGAGTCAGACAATAAATAAATAAGATATATGTTATCTCAGATAAGTATTATGAAGAAAAAGCAGGGAGTGCTGAGTGGAGGGCAAGGGTTGCAATTTTAGGTAGGTAGGGTGGTTAGGGAAAGCCTCACTGAGACAGAGACATTTAAATAAAGACCTAAAGAGACTGATGAAGGAAGCCATTGGGATATGGGGAAGAGCTTCCAAAAGAGGGAACAGCACGTGCAAAGGCCCTGAGATGGGAACATAACTGGCCAGTGTGGCCAAAGCAGAGTGAACTGAAGGCAAGAGCAACTGGAGATGAGGTCAGAGAGGTGGGGGTGAAAGGCAGTCTGATTGTGTATGCCTGTTGTGAGAATTAGATCTTTACCCAGTGAGATGATAAGCCATTTAGAGCCATTAAGCAGAGTGACATGATCTGATTTGTTTTTAACAGGATCGCTCTGACTGCTGCGTTGAGAAGAGACTGCAGAAGGGCAGGGCAAGAGGAAAGGAGAAAAGTTAGGATCCAAGTGAGAGATGAAACAGGGTGGGGGCAGTGAGGAGCACTGAATTCTAGATATATTTTTAAGAGAAAGCTGAGAGGATTTGCTAACAGACTGGACTAGGGTGTAAGAGGAAAAAAAGAATAAAGGGTGGGTTTCTATACAAAATGGCTAAAGAAGCCTGCAACTTGGCCCCCAGGATAAAGCTCAGACTCCAGGGTCAGCTCTGAGAGGCCCTGGATACCTGTTCTCAGCCCCCATACCCTTGCAAATATAGTTCCCTCTTCAGGGCAAGCCACCCCCCACACCCCTTCCCTGCCTTCTCCTATTCCTCTTTCAATATTTGCCTGAAGATCAAATCTTGTGACCGGAAGTCACTGTGCTTTTGTATCATGCTGTCCCTTCTAGCTGGGATGCCCTTCTCCCCATGTCCTGATTCCACCAGTACTAGTCTGCTCAGGCTGCTATAACAGAATACCACAGACTGGGTGGCTTAAAAAAACATATTTATTCCTCAAACTTCCAGAGGCTAGAAGTCCGAGATCAAGGTGTCAGCAGGTTGGGTTTCTACTGAGGCCTTTCTCCTTGTCCTCACATGATCTTTTCTCTGTGCTTGAGCATCCCTGGCGCTGCCCCTGTGTGTCCTAATCACCTCTTCTTATAAGGACACCAGTCAGATCAGATTAGGGCCCACACTAACAACTCTCATTTTAAGTTATCATTTCTTTAAAGGCACTATCTCCAAACACAGTCACATTCTGAGGTACTAGGGGTTAGGGCTTCAACATATGAATTTGGGGGAACACAATTTGGCCCATAACACCACCTTTTAAGGCTGAATCCAAAAGCTACCTCCTCTCCTTATCTGGAAATCATCGCCCCTTCCACATTCCTGTAATAGTTTATTTGTACCTCTCTTATGGTTCCTAGCACTATCTGCTCTGTTGCAACACAAGGGACTGAAAGGAATAATGGCTGCCGCTTACTGAACTTGATGGTTATTGTGTGCTGGCATGCACTAACTCATGCCTTACTATGTGCTTAACATGTCTGACCAGTGACTCTTTGAATCCTCACCACAGCAAGTAAGTACTATCAATTATTCACATTTTACAGAACAGGAAACTAACTGCAGCATGGAGAGGCTAAGCTGTGTGCCTAAGGACACATACCCAGTATGTTGCACAGCTGGTACTCAAACCCAGGTAGTCCTGGTTTCAGAGTCTGTACTGGCCCTACTACACTCTACTATCTTTTCAACTCCATAGATATTGAGGGCCTACTCTGTGTCAAGTTCGGTTCTTGGTGCTGGGGGTACAGGAGCAAACAAATCCAACCCCAGATCCCTGCTACGCATGTGATAAAACTGTACAGAACTACACGCTCCCCCCATGAGTGCATGTATAACTAGTGAGATCTGAGTATGCTCTGTAGATTGCACCAATGTGAATTTCTTCACTGTCATATTTTACTATCGTTATGCAAGATGCTAACACTGGGGAAGGCTGGGTGAAGGCTGCACAGGACCTCTCTGTCCATTTCCTCACAACTTCTTGTGAATCTATAATTATTTTAAAATAAAATTTTTAAAAAATCTCTGCCCTCATTGAGCTTAATTACAGTGGGGATTTAGACAATAAATAAATGAATTATATGGCATGTTAGAAGGTGGTGTGTCACCAAGAAAAACAAAACAGGAAAGTAGGATACAGAAAGTGCAGGGGGTGCAGCTGGCTAGTGAGCTCAGTTGGTTAGAGCACAGTGCTGATAAACACGAAGGTCAAGGGTTCAGGTCCCCATACTGGCCAGCCACCAACAAAACAAAACAAAACAGAATGTTCAGGGGGTGGTCTCACTGAAGTGGTGACATTTGAGCCTTGACTTGAAGGAGGTGAGGAAACAAGCCATGGGATACCTGAGGGAATGAAGTCCCAGGCAGACAGAACACCTAGCACTAAGGCTGGGAGGAGAACTGTGGCGTGTTTGAGGAAAAGCAAGGTCAGTGTGGCTTCAGCAAAGTGAGTGAGGGGGAGAGTTGTAGGAGATTGAGTCAGAGAAGTAATAAGGTCCAACCCAGTAGGGCCTTTTAGCATTGTAAGCACTTTAATTTTCACTAGGAGAGAGATGAGGAGCCATTGGACGGTGTTGAGCAGAGGAATAACATGATCTGGCATAGGTTTTGAAAGAATCACTCTGACTACTGTGGGGAAGCAAAGACAGAAGGAGGGATACCAGTGAGGAGCCGTGAAATCATCTAGGTGAGAGAGGGTGGCTTGGACCAGGGTAGAGATGATCAGTCATCAGAATCTGGATACATTTCACAAGCAAGCTGACTGTATTCGCTGATAGACTAGATGCAGAGTGTGAGAGAAAGAGGAGAGTGGAAGATAAGTTTTGGTCCAAGCAACGGGAAAAATGGAAGTGCCATTTGCTGAGATGGGAAGAACTGTGAGTGACCCAGTTGCGGGTAAAAAGATCAGGAGTTCTGTTTGGGACATATTATGTTTAAGGCATCTATTAAACATCCAAGTGGAGCGTCAAGAGGGTAGCTGGAGTTTGGAGAGAGGCCCAGGTTAGAGATATGTTTGAATGTCATCAACCAAGATTGTATTTAAAGCCATGATATTGGATGAGAACACCAAAGGAGTGAGTACATATAGAAAAGAGAAGAGGTCCAAAACTGAACCTCTGGGCTCTCCAATGTTAAAAGATAAGTGTGGGCCAGCCCGTGGCTCACCTGGGAGAGTGCGGTGCTGATGACACCAAGGCCACAGGTTCGGATCCTATATAGGGATGGCCGGTTAGCTCACTTGGGAGAGCGTGGTGCTGACAACACCAAGTCAAGAGTTAAGATCCCCTTACCGGTCATCTTAAAAAAAAAAAAAAAAAAAAAAAATTAAAAGGATGATTTATATAAGCACTTTGGGGTTGGCTGGTTAGCTCAGTTGGTTAGAGCATGGTGTTATAACACCAAAGTCAAGGGCATGATCCCTGTACGGACCAGCTGCACCCCCCCTCCCAATATATATAAGCACTTAGCATAGGGTCAGTCACACCCTAAACCCTCAATAAACTGTAGCTGTGATGAAGATGATGACGATAATTTAATCAACTAAGGGCTTATTTGCTGTTCCTTCTTGCCACGAAAAAGAAAATACTGGCTCTTAAATAAATAAAAATCCAGATTAAGAAAGTCTCATTTCAATTAAATCTAAAATCACCTGGATGAGTGCCTGAATTTAAAAACTGGATGGGCTTAATGTAATGAAACTCTAGCTGTTAAAAAATGGTAATTATTAAATTGGGCCTCGAGTTTCCTATGTTTTCTTTATTCCCTTTCTAGACCTAAGGTATCAACATCCAGTTGGCCAAGGCAGAAATTTTGGACCAAGTCCTATTAGTTTTATCTCATAATCATCTTTTCATTTTATTACTTCTTATTCAACCTCATGGGGACTACCTTACTTCAGGCCACCATCATTTCTTTTGTGGGGGGGGGATGGGTAGCTCTTTTTTTTTTAATTGTAACAGTTGATTGTACATATCTGTGGGGTACAGAGTTGATTATCATTACCTGTGTGCAATATGTGACTCTCCAATCAGGGTAATTAGTATATGCAACATTATACAATGTAATCTTTTTTCGTGGCCCTTTATCAATTCCTCCCTTACCCCCCCCCCCCATTGCTTTCTTAGGAATCCAACAACTATGGTTTCTTGTCCAGACTATTTGCACAACCTCCTACCTACTTTGTTCAATCATCTGTCACTATAATCCAATTCAGGGATTTGTAACCATTTTTGTGCCATAGAACCCTTTGGCAGTCTGATGAAGCCTACGGATTTATTTTCAGAATGTTTTTTAATGCATAAAACAAAGTACATAAGATTACAAAGAAAACAAGTTACAATGCAATATAATCATCAAAATATTTTTCAAAGAACTGTGTGCTATAGTAACATATGGGCTTCTTAACAGTTCTATTTGTGGGTCTAACAACTACTGTCATTTTTAAAAAGTGATGAGTGTGTAAACGATATTTTGAGACATCTGTATCAACTGTAATGTAACATGAAACCATCTGTGATTTCTATCGGTGACCAAGTCGCAGGTACTGCTAATGCCACTGTGGTCTGTTGCCCACATTCGTAAAGAAAGTGTTAGATTTCAGTTTGGTGAAAATAACGTTGTACTTTTGTCGCATCCAAGTTCATGGTCTCTGAATTCTATGCACAGACTCTTGTGGTTCCCAAATTAAAAACACTTGCCTTAAATGCACTGGTGCAAAAAATGCTTGAGGTGACTGCAAAGATACACAGAGGTTTTTGTTTTCATTTTTATATATATTTTTTAGCTTTTTGGCTTTTTAAAATTAAAATTTAAAATTTTTATTTTTAGAGGTTTTTGTTTTTAAATGGGGAGAAGAAAAAGATGTAAACAGGGAACACTAGCATCCCAAACGCATGCCTTTTTTTTTTTTTTTTTTTTTTTTTAATAAAGGTGACCGGTAAGGGGATCTATACCCTTGACTTGGTGTTGTCAGCACCACACTCTCACAAGTGAGCGAACCGGCCATCCCTATATAGGATCCGAACCCGTGGCCTTGGTGTTATCAGCACCACATTGTCCCGAGTGAGCCACGGGCCGGCCCCCAAACGCATGCCATTAATTCCTGCACATCCTGCGAAAGGTGGGCTACAATGTCAGTCTGGGCTTCCTAACAGACAAGGAAACGGTTCTGTCCCTAACTTTCTCCGCTTAAAATCTTGATTGGCAACCTCTACTCTAAAAACCCCAAGGCCGTCCCTAGGCTTAGAGGGCCCACGTAGTCCAGCCCCCACCGACCTCTCCTGCTTCCTTCGGCAACACTGTCCCTTCCCTTCCCGCACTTCCCCGCCAGATGGAAATTATTTCTAGCATTCGGGGGGAAAAGGGCGGGTTGCTCCCCTCCAGCCCACCCCGGCAGGGTGTTCGCAGCCCCCGCCCCTCGGCGCGCTTCCTTCCAAGTCCAAGGCCAAAAGTTCCTGGCGCTCGGAGGTGACGGACGCCGCCCCCGCCCTCCCTTGGGTTAGTCCCGCCCACTCCACTCCTTCTGCTTCCGGAAGGGCCGCTACTTTTGCACTTCTCATGGGCGATCTGCCTCACCCACGAGACAAGGTGTCCCTAGCACACCGACGGGCTCCTGGGGGAGTCTACTTACGAGAGCGAAGCAAAGCGAATTCCATTCCGCACGAACGAGTGCGGTTTCCCACGGCCCCAAGCGAGTACACGAAGGAGAGCGGGGAGGCGTTGAGAGGCTGCGGCCGGCACGCGGTGTCACCGCCTAAACCCCGCCCCCGGCGGCGCCTTCTAAAAACGTACTTCCGTCCGCTTCAACCTCTCTTTCCCTTTCTTCGCCATCGTGGCGTGTGCGGTACCCTCTTTTCCTCGCCATGGTAAGTGCATCGGCCGCCATCGGTTTCTGGGTGGCTTCCTGAGACCCGAGGCCGTCGCGGGCTGGTCGCGGCCTCGCGGGGTGTCGAGGTGCAAGAGGCTTTTAAAGGCTTTTTTAAGAGAAGGTCGAGTTTAGCCACTGCTCTTGTCCGCGAGGCTGGCGGGAAGCTAGTGAGCAAAGTGAACACCTGGGGAGGGGCAGGCTGCGCTGGTGCCTCGGGTTCGAGGAGGTGTTTTGCTTGCCTGGCCGCCGCCCAGACGGGCAGGGATTCCCGCTTCCCTTCGCCTGGAGCAAACTGAATCCGAGGCAGGGAAAAAGGTCAGAGGGTCCACCCTAGAATTTGGGGCCCGACTGTGGGCTGCGTGTGGCACGCGCGACGTGCTGGAAGTCTGGAGATGGGAAAGTTTCCAGCCTTGTTCCCAGGAGCGTACCACATTGTTAGGTTATAGGACTTTTTAGCCGTTTGTTCAGAGACTTGAGCGTCACCGGGTGGAAGCGCCCGAAACAAGAGATGTTGTGTGAACCTGTGTCAACAGGGACCAATCACTGTCACATTGTTTTCTGTGACAGGGTACTCAGAAATTTTAAATGTTTATTGGCTGCTAGGTGTGGAGGGCATCAGTATCTGGTGTTTTATAGTTTATTACTTGACAAAAAATGTACAGCTGCTACTGCGGGCTGGGTCGTGGTCTTTGTCTTCTTTTAACTATCTCTATTATGCAAGGGTGTATTGGGCCAGCTTGGCCAGGCTTTAGACCTGTACTCATGCCTTTTTGCCGGGTTGTCCTTCAGATTTGGGATGGTGTGGGGTTGGGCTTGGGTTTAGATAATCCAAGTTCTCCATGAAAACCAAAAGGTGCAACTGGAAATTGGGAAATTCATCTTAGAAAAGCTGTCTTGGACATTTTAAACAAGATTAATACCAAAAGGGTGAGTGAGTTAGAATTGATCTACTGAATGTCAGGGACTTTGCTTGCATAAATCTTAATTACCTTCGCAAAGGCGCTTGAAAGTAGGTACCTCTATTTTACAGAGTAGGGCAGTGAGACTCATTGACTTGCAAGTGATAGGTTGTTCTGGTTGACCCAAAGCCATGTTCTTTCCAGGAAGCCAAGTTCCCGAGCCATAGCCATTCCCGATGGGGTCATCTGAGCCCTCGGATGACAGCAGGATAAACTGTAAGGCAGCTCCATCTGTGGAGCAGAGAGGACCTGGGTTTGAATCCCAGCTTTACAGGTTAATACTCTGATTTTGGTGGGTTACTCTCCTGCCTGATTCTGCTTATTTTTATTTGAACGATGAAAATTATGGTATCAGCCTCCACAGAAGTTGTGAGGATTAAAGGGCTTGATGGTTTAGCATTGAGATTTTTCAGGGTATGTTAAGCACTCAAGTGATTGTTGGATTGAGGGAGTTCTTGACTTCATGTCATTTGGGCAGGCTCCAGTACCACTGTCTAAATCGATTGTGTTGCCTTCCCAGTCTTCTCACAAGACTTTCAGGATCAAACGATTCCTGGCCAAGAAACAAAAGCAAAATCGGCCCATTCCCCAGTGGATTCGGATGAAAACTGGTAATAAAATCAGGTAAGACCCCATTGTCCTGCTTGTTTTTGTTTTTAGCCACTGGCTGGCGGGGGGAATCATAACTTTTGACCCTGTTACAAGGCTAGTTCCAACCAGCTGAGCTAATCGGCCAGACCTTTTTGTTAAATTTAAAGTTACTTTTGGGGATTGAATATACTATGAAAGATACATGCAAATCCGGTCCATCTTCTACCGCTATGCTGAAATTCCTTTTTTAAAAATGTGCTTCTTTGGTTTCTGCACTCACCCAGCCCACAGGGGGGCTTAGGGGCAGAAGCTTCTCCGGTACTTGTTAATTTCTTGATTGGCTTTAGTCTGAGCTAGAGCATAAGGCGGAAGGCTGTTTTATGCATCCTGGGAAGACCCAATCAGTTGAAGTGTTTATCTTTTCTAAAGATTGGAGTACTGCCCTCTACTGCAGAATAGTTGAATTGATGATTTTAGAAGAAAGACATTACTTGAATTACTATGAAAGACCTCTAAGGTCATCTAGGCCAACTCCAAGCAAAGCTAGACCTAAAACTCAGGTCTCCTGTGTGCCTTTTTTGAGCCCAATGCTCCTTGGATCAGGTGGGCCTGGAGACAAGTCTTGAGGGGAGGAAATAAGTCAGATTTGCCCAAGGTCCTGCCGCCAGCAACAGTCCCAGTGTGTTAAACAACTTTCAGAACTTTGATTTGTTTAAAATGAAGTATCAGGTTTTCTGGCTCTCCCAAATAAGCCCAGGAGACGAAAAAGGGGAGGAGGAAAAAGAAAATACTGCCAAAATTCTTCATTTTCAAAGCACTTTAAGCTGACATTGTTGGGGTGAGCCTAGCATCTTTCCTCTTGAAAGATGAAGACATTGAAGCTCAGGAGTGCAAGATCACAAAGCTAGTATAGAACTCAGAATTGCATGGCAAATCTAGTAGAAAGACGTAGTACAAAGACAAGACATGTACTGTTGGCTTAAAGTGAGATCCCGTTTCTTTAATTCATTTAGCCAGTTGGATATGTGAAAATCACCACCCACTGTAACCTTATAGGCTAGTTAATTGCTACCTTTGTCTACTGTGTACTAGACACTGTCCTTGATTTTTTTATGTATATTAATATGTTTAGGGGATATCACTGTACAGGCGCACGTAAATATTAAAGCCCATGGTCTTCCCACCATACAGTACTGAGAAAAGAGCACTGAGTTGCTAGGTGAACTGGTTTGGCAACTCAGCCCTTCTACAAACTTGATAGATGCCGAGAGCATCACAGGCTCATCACATCTATAGTAAAGCCCTTTTTATAATGTATCTACATGAACATAAGTTTCTCCATGTCCCCATCCAATGATGGCGGGACCTGCCTTATAGGTTGTTGTAGGGAATGAAAGAAATGTATATAAAACTCAGTGCCTAGTTCAGTAAATACCTGCTATTTTTTTTTTGGTGCCTGGCCAGTATGGGTATCCAAACCCTTGACCTTGGTGTTATCAGCACCATTCTCTAACCAATTTGGGTCAGCCCAAAATGTCTTGGGAGGGGGGGCAGCTGGCTGGTACAGAGCTCTCAACCCGTGTCCTTGGAGTTATAAGGCTGTGCTCTAACCAACTGAGCTAACTGGCCAGCTCCTGCTATTATTAATATTAGTCCCTTGCTCTGTGGTCTCCTACTATTGGGAAGGTATTTTGTATTCGGAATTATATATCCTTGACCCAGAGAACTAGCATAATCGAATGATTTTTCTGTTGTCTCAGCTATCTTCCAGCTTTTAAAATGTATTGAAAGCAGGTTGCAATTACAGTGCTTCATTTTGTGGAAGTACTGCCATTATCCTGCTAAAAGAAAATCTGTGTTGATCATTTTCGATTTTGCCTTTATGAAGGTAAAATCATGACAGATTGACATGGACAATTATGGGATTGCTTTATCTCTGCAAGTCACTTGCTGTGGGATAGACATGAATGAGAGTGTTAATCTGTTGTAAAGATCATGCAGGAGATTTTATGTGTGTGACTTTTTAGAAGAGGGTTCTCCCAGGTCTGTTGAATCAAAAGTGGGTGAGGGTACATCTGGGGAGGGGGAGAGAGCTTCCCCACTACTCTGGTTTTAGTTCAGAACCTAACTTTGAATCATTGAGAGGTTAAAATTAGGCCTGATTTGTTCTTAAAAACGTGTAACAAATCATTTTTTTACTCCAGAAAGAATTCCAAAATTGTTGAGGAAAAAATGGGATCCTTTGTATTTTGTAGTACCTAAAAGGCAAAGTTTGTGAATAGGAACAGCTAAATAGCAGTCAGACTGCCTTTGTAACTTGCAATTTCTTTCTGCTTAGGTACAACTCCAAGAGGAGACATTGGAGAAGAACCAAGCTGGGTCTATAAAGAACTGCACATGAGATGGCACACATATTTACCAATTAATCATGTTACCGTATCAAGCTGAAAGGCTGAAAATCTGGACAGTTGGACATGTTTTATTGGAGAGAAATCTTTTTTTCTGCTCTGCACAAGTGGATTGATTCCGCAATAAATATGTGAAAACTTTTGTTTGGAAAAAAAAATTACACTTCATTGAACTGACACAAGACGTGGACACGTTTTTGGGGAAATTCTTTATTTCTGTGCTCTGCACAAGTGGATTAATCATGTAATAAATATGTGAAACCTTCTGTTTGAACTGCTGTTGTATTCTGGTGGGCGATGTACTGATTTACTCACCACTATACAAATGAGGACATGTGTCATTTTTGTACCTGAGGGTGGCACATTCTTATTTAAAATAAGTAGCGCCTGTATATGCTATTCTATGCTGCCAGTTTTGGGGTAGGAATCATCTAAACTGGGGGTTGGCAAACTGATCCATTGCCAGTTTTTCTAAAGGCTTGCAGACTAAATGGCTTCTGCCTTTTTATTTTATTTTTCACCAAGACAGAACACTCTCAAGCTTTCTGTTTGTATTGCAAGTGACTATGCCAGTAGAACTAAAAATATTTTTGTATTTGCTGTATTGATAATAGCTATGCCAATTGTATGGCTAGGGCAATTCATAACTAAAGCCAAAATGTTTCGTTATTTTAGTTACACTGAGTTGTCATTCGTATTGTCAGGGCTAGGGCCCCACAGTCCCTTCAAACCCATTGTACAGACTGGGTCACAGACCCCTCACATGCAGGCCCACACTAGGTAGTTGAGAAAGATCCCGGGAGCCATTGGCAGGTGACACGAACTCAGTCCTCAGCGGTAGCAGCAGTGGTCTCGGGGGCATCCCAGGGGCACTGGCAGCAACAGCCTCCAGCAGCAGTAGCAGCCTCCCAATGAGCCCCCCCGCCCCCCGGGGGGCACCCTAGGGTCAGGGGGTCCCGTGGACCAGAGCCACTCGTCCTTTATACTTAAGTCTGTAATCCAGGACACCTGGGTGGATGTACGCAATTATATTAGACACTAGCCAAGGAACACCTGGGCGCACGTGCATATTTACATCAAATGCTCAGCAATATTCTGAACATCTGAGGGACCTTGACCATTTTCATGTATTTTCCCTACACTGCCTTTTTACTCTTTAGATTTTTTGGAGGAGAGGCGGCTAGCTGGTATGGGGACCTGAACCCTTGACATTGGTGTTAAAAAACCATGCTCTAACCAACTGAGCTAACCGGCCAGCTGGTTTCTGCCTTTTAAAATATTTGAAAAATCGAAAGAATATGACATCTGGAAATTGAAATTCAAATTTCAGTGTTCCTAAATAAAATTTTGTTACCCAGCCACACATTCACTTACATATTATGTATGGCTATTTTCACCCTAATGCACAGACACCGTGTGGCCTACAAAGCCTGTAATATTTACTATTTGGCTCTACAGAAGAAAATTGCCAACCCCTGACTCTGGATTCAGGAGAGTTTTTTTCTTAAAAGACCTAGGTTAATTGTTGGCGTTGCCTGATTTACTATAGAGCTGCAGCTGAGTTAATGTGCACACTGGAACTCTTAATGTCAGGATCGCGCTTTTACCAGGTTAGTGCACTGCTCTGTGTTGGCCCTTGCAGTTTCCCAGTTAATTGCTTATGTTTAACACCTCAAAGAGCCACTAGCAACTTAATATTTAGAGAGGAGATTGCATTCAGCAACTGTTAGGCACCATTCTAGGTGCTTGGCATTACTTGGTTGATAGGCAAACTATACAGTATGTTAAGTGATGAGAGCCAGTAGGCCAATATGCAAGCTATAGCAGGCCTTTCCTGTGGAAGAGGTGGGAGGGAACAAAGTTCCCTAATTGCCTGGGATTTAGGATTGAAACTGCAGCAGCAAGAAAGGAAGGGGAGGTTTGGTGGTAACTTCCTACCCAGTTCATAGGGGTCCTATGCTGTCTGGACAGCTGAGAAGGTGAGCGGCAGGAGATGTAGCGTGCTGTGATACAGCATGCAGCAGGTGGTCGTGGTGAGGTTGCCACACTAGGAGGTTCAGGTGACTACAATCTTTAGTACCACTTGTGGGTTTTTTTTGTTTTTTTTTTTTTAAAAAAAGATGACCGGTAAGGGGATCTTAACCCTTGACTTGGTGTTGTCAGCACCACGCTCAGCCAGTGAGCAAACCGGCCATCTCTATATGGGATCCGAACCCGGGGCCTTGGTGTTATCAGCACCGCACTCTCCCGAGTGAGCCACGGGCCGGCCCCAGTACCACTTGTGTTTTTCAATTTTTTTTTAATTTTGGGGGGAAAGCACTTTAATTTTTTTATTGTAACAGTTGATCGTGCGTATCTGTGGGGTACAGAGTTGAATATCAATACCTGTGTGCAATATGTGATGCTCAAATCAGGATAATTCAGCAATATACAGTGTAATCATCCCTCATGGCCCTTTACCAACTCCTCCCTTACCCCCTCCGAGTACCACTGTGCTTACCAGAAATGTGAGTAGTGGGCTACAGGATGCCTAGGAACCTGGGAGCTCCAAGTGGATCTTTGGAACACATCTCTCTCCTTTATGAGCCCCTAGACATCAAATATTTTCACTTAGTGCATCAGTGTTGCCTTCATATTCAAAGACAGCTGCCACTGAACAGCAGTTGGTAAATGTTAACTTAAAAATGTTATTCAAGGGCCGGCCCGTGACTCTCTCGGTAGAGTGCGGTGCTGATAACACCAAGGCCCCAGGTTCGGATCCCATATAGGGATGGCCAGTTCGCTCACTGGCTGAGCGTGGTGCTGACAACACCAAGTCAAGGGTTAAGATCCCCTTACCGGTCATCTTTTAAAAAAAAAAAAAATGTTATTCAAATCCAAAGTACAGGGACTTGATATAATTAACTAACAGTTACATGATGGAAATTTTTTTTTTTTTTTAAAGATGACTGGTAAGGGGATCTCAACCCTTGGCTTGGTGTTGTCAGCACCACACTCTCCCAAGTGAGCTAACCGGCCATCCCTATATAGGATCCAAACCTGTGGCCTTGGTGTTATCAGCACCACACTCTCCCGAGTGAGCCACGGGCCAGCCCACCACAGTGGAAATTTCTAACCATTTTGGAGTATTAAAATATTTCAGCCTCATTCTTCAGAGTAGGCTGGGAAATCCTTACAGCCTAGGGAGGTTAAGTGACAAGGCCAAGGTCACACTAATGGCACAGCCAGCTTTCTCCACAGACCTTGAATAGGTAGGATTTGAACTAAGAGAAAGGGAAAATGACATGGACACCATGTCATTTTGGCCACGTGTATAGTGGCTGCTCACTGGCTTGTACAATTGCCAGTACTTGTTTTCTCATCTGCGAAGCAAGTTGGACTAGATAGGTGCTTTCTGAAAGGAGGAATGGGAATTCGTGATGAGTTTTAAGATTTCAAAAAGTTACCGAAATCATACGTTTACCTACAAGAAGTATAAGGTGTCAGCTTTTGAAGACCTGAAGTCAACCCCGTGGTGATAACTGCCCATCCCTTGACCTGTTGAGAGGCAGGCAGCTGCAGGGTGTGGTTGAGAGTATGACCAGTCTGCTGCCTCAATTCAAATCCTGCTCATCACTCGCCAGCTGTAAGCCTCGCTGTCCTCATCTGCAAAATGGGGCCTCCCTCAAGAGTTGTGAGGATGAAATGTGATAATGCTCTGCAAAGCTACAAGACTACGCCAGTTGTCGAGTAAGGCAAATCATAACTAAAGCCAAAAGTTTCATTATTTTAGTTATACTAAGTTTCCACTTGTATCATCTAAGGCTAGGGCTCAGACACTTCGAACCCATTGTACAGACTGGGTCACAAACCCCTCACATGCCAGCCTGGGTCCCCAGACACCTCACACACAAGTCCATGCTAGGTAATTGGGAAAGGTCCCGGGAGCTGTTGGCAGATGACACGAGCTCAGTCCTCAGCAGCAGAAGCAGCATCTTACAGGTCTGGCGGTGGCGGCAGCTTCTCAGAGGGTCCCAGGGACACTGGCAGCAACAGGTTGCAGCAACAGCCTCCAGCAGCAGTAGCGACCTGCCCATCCCCCTCCACCCCCCCAGGGGCATCCTGGGAGTGGGGGGGACACTGTGGATCAGAGCCACTCATCCTTTATACTTAAGTCCATAACCTGGGACACCTGGGTGGACATGTGACATTACATTAGATAACCAAGGAACACCTGGGTGCACGTGCATATTTACATCAAATGCTTGCCAAGATTCTGAACATCTAAGGGGCCCTGACCATTTTCCTGTATTTTCCCTACAGCACTTGATTCAGTGCCTGGCTGTAGGAAAAGGAGTAGAGGAATGGGGAGTGAGCAGGGTGAAAGTTTTGGTGTCAATTCCCTCCCCAGCACACATGTGCTGTATGCTGGATAAAACTCAAGGCACAGGGACTGAAGATAGTGGGGAGAAGGGAGGTCGAGATGGGGGACAACTCAGGAAAAATCAGGCAGAGCTGGCATGGAGTTGATGCTCAATGTCAGCTGCTACATAGATGCCGGTTCCCTTTCAATTCCAGGATTCTAATTTGGATGGGTAGAGTAACCCCTCAAGGCATTGCAAAGGAGGCAGGGTGACATGAGAGTTAAAATCCTGAGCCTTGCAGTCAGGCCTAGGGTTGAATCCCAGCTCCATCAGTGAACCAGCTGTGGGAACTTTCTCTCTTGAGAGACTTCTATCCAGAATCATACCTGACTACCTTAGTTTATAATGATCAATTCTACCAGATATTCTCCCATTTTACAAATGAGAAAAAGGCTACACAACTCTCATTCCTGCTAATAGCAACTAACAGTTTTTTGAGTGCTTGTAATATGCCAGGTAGCGCTGCTGGCAGGAATGGGGAATGAGAACCAGATTGAATAGGGAGTAGATTTTGTAAATTCTTACAAAGAGCAGGGTGCAATAACCACTTACACTTCCGTGATGGCGTTATATTCAGGAGTGTTCATCCCACAAACATCAGGCTCCTACCTGTGCAAAGCATTGGTGGGTGTTTGGAAAGCCAGAGACAAGTATGATCTGCAAATGTGTCATGGTCAAAACTGCACGTGCATATGTGCCTGTGCACACCTTACAGGTGTGTCTCTGGGACTGGAGGGAGGGAGGGAAGATGGCAAACCTTCATCCAAGAAAACTGATCAGGCTGAACTAAGCAAATGGTCTGGCACAGTCAGACCATCTGGGGCAATTTGGGCAATGGCTAGAGATATTTTTGGTTGCAACAACTTGGGAGAGGGGAGGTGCCACTGGCAGCTAGTGGGTAGAGACCAGGAATGCTTCTAAATATCTTACAATGCACAGGGCAGTCCCCCCACAACAGAATTTCTGGCCCAAAATATCAATTGTGCCAAGTTGAGAAACCCTATTCTCGTAGCATTGCAACCAGCCACAGTGAGCTTTTCGAGACACAGATCTGCACAACAAACCACTCCGCCCCCCACCTCTTTCTTCACACTTTCTTCAACCTGCTCTTGGAATAAATCTCTCTCCTTAAAATGGTCCAAAAGGAGCGTATTGTGGCCCCTACCCACTCTTCACTCACTAAGCTGGATCCAGCCACAGTGGTCTCTTTGTTCCTCAAAGCACCATGTTCTATTCCCTCAAGTGGAATGTTCTCCCTCTTCACTTGATTAATTCCCATTTATTCTTCAGGTCTCAACCTACTTTTTACCTCCATAAGGAGACCTTACCTGACTTCCCCCCCCCCCCAAATGCAGTTAGGTCCTTCTGCTTAGTACCTCTCAAATTACCCTGTAGGTTTCCTTCACAATTCTAACTGTAAAGTTATATGTGTGGTCAATTAATTGATGTCTGCTTCTCTCAGTAGATTGTGAGCTCTACAAGGATATACCCAGAAGGGTATATCTTGCTTGCTGCTGTTTGCTCTCACCTGATAGCATCTGGCACAAAGGAGGTACTCAGTAAATACATTTGTTGATAGCTCAGTTGATTAGAACATGGTGTTAGAACACAAGATCAAGGGTTCAAATCCCTGTACTGACTAGGTGACAAAAAAACAAAAAATAAATACATTTATTGGATGAGTAAATGAGTGAGAGAATGAATGAGTGAGTGAGTGAATGAATGAATGAGTGAGCAATAGCAGTGCAAAATACATGCCTTAAGGGCTGTCCAGTTAGCTCAGTTGGTTAGAGTGCAACCTTATAACACAAAGGTCACGGTTCGGAACCTGTAGCCCAAAAAAGAAAAAAAAATGTATGCCTTAGGGCATGTGTATACAATGAGCCTGGGGAGTCAAGGAAGAAGACCTCACCTAGGGCCGGCCAGTGGCTCACTCACTCGGGAGAGTGCGGTGCTGATAACACCAAGGCCACGGGTTCGGATCCTATATAGGGATGGCCGGTTGGCTCACTGGCTGAGCGTGGTGTTGACAACACCAAGCCAAGGGTTGAGATCCCCTTGCCGGTCATCTTTTTTTTAAAAAAAAAAAAAGACCTCACCCAGGTTCACAAGAAGGGGGACTGTGTGTGTGCGTATGTGTGCACGTGCTTGCGCACACATGCCCACATATGCACAGTGGGTAGGTAGCTGAAATTTAAGGCAGTAAGGAAAGGATCTGGAGAATCAGGTAGGTGCAGATCATGAAAACTCAGGTATACTGGGAGTTGGGAATGGTACTGTTCTCTGGGGCTCCCGGTTGGGGAGCCAGTCATCGCAGCTCACCCTCTGTAGGAGCACCTCCTCATCCACACTGGCAGGCCAGCCCCTGCACTTGAGGTATGGCCACTCGGGGCTGCACACCCGAAGCTGCTGATGGGGACTGTGGCAGGAACAGTAGGCCAGGACTTAGCTCTCTGCCCTGACCCTAAACGAAACTGCATTCTCTTGATCAGTTTGAATAACTTAGATTCCAGTAGAGCTGATAATACAGATCGTTTGGAGATGTTTCATAAAGACAAAGATACATATAATGTATATAATATATATGTATACATATAATGTAGCAGTGAGGAAATGTCAGAAAAACACACTAAAAAAGCAGACACGGGCAGTCTAGGCCAGACCAGAGCCATTTTCTGGAGGAAGCAAAGAAAAAGAGAAAGTTTAAAAGTTAATTCCCAACCCCCGCAAAAAACCTTACTATCTCTCAAAACTGAGACAAAAATGGAAAAAAAAAAACAACTCAGGGAGAGGTTGCATAGAGGACACGGTGAATAATTGCAATCTGTGGTGGTGGGCATGCTGATAGTATTGATCTGATCATCACATCTTGGGCACAGGTGGTGACAGTCATCTTTGTGCCCCATGAATATACATAATCAATAAAAAAAGGAAAATACATATATTTCAAAATTTTTCTAAAACCCACTGCTATCAATACTGGACAACTTTTTAAAATTTATTGAAATATACATACAGAAAAGTGCACCTGATGAATTTTCACAGGGTGAATCCAGTTATGTCACCACTGCCTAGATCAAGAAACAGAACATTATCAGCATCCTAGAAGCCCCTCCCTGGGTTCCCTTCCAGTCACCATCACCCACCAGTGGCCTAGAATCTAACAGCATAGATTAGTTTTGCCTGTTTTTGCATTTCCTATAAATGGAATAATGTATTAGGGCACTTCACAAAAGTTCATGGGAGCTGACTGGATAGTTACCTGGTCAGAGTTATAACACCGAGGTCAAGGGTTCAGATCCCTACACCGGCCAGCCACCAAAAAAAAAAGTTCATAGAAAGATTCATATTCTTTTTTTGGTGGCTGGCCAATACAGGGATCTGAACCCTGAACTTTGGTGTTATCAGCACCACGCCATAACCAACTAAGCTAACCAGCCAGCCAGATCCATATTAACTTTTAATTCTATTTTTCCACAAACTTTTTAAAGCACCCTGGTACTTTGCACTTTTGTGTCCTCCTTTTGCTCACCACCACGAGATGGATCCGTGTTGTGGCATGCAGTTGCAGATCATTCTGTATAGTGTTCAGTGTGTGAATACACCATCATTTATTTTTCCATTTTCCTGTTGATAGGCAATTTTGGATAATTTCCAGTTTGGGGGCCTTTATGAATAGTGCCGCTATAAACATTTTTGTACATATTTTTTGTCTAATATGTATATGCATTTCATGACAGGTGATTACGCTTTCATTTTTATACTTCTCAGGATGTATAGACATAATGAAAATGTGTTTCATGAGAAGAAAGCTAATTAAAACGTCTACAATGAGCATGCACTTGCGTATTTATTTATTTTTAGGCAGCTGGCCAGTATAGGGATCTGAACCCTTGACCTTGGTGTAATAACACTGCTCTCTAACCAACTGAGCTAACTGGCAAGCCCCTGAGCATGTATTTATAATCAGAAAAAAATCTTTAAAGAACAGGAAAATTAAACTTAATTTTCAGGATTAGAATAGAGCCACTCACATATGTTGTTTTTTTGTATGTTTGTTTGTTTTTTAAGCAAAAGAGGGGAATTTAACACAAGCCTTCAAAGGTGTCTCATGGACCCCAAGGGCAGGGGGTTGCCAGGCTTCCAGAAGAACCAGAACCAGGGCCTTGAAAGCCGTTGAGATGCCAGGCAGGTTGCTCTCCCTCTCTGGGCCTCAGTCTCCTAGTCAGCTTCCTTCTGCATGTCTGTTTCACTCTTGTTCCTCTTGGCAGACCTGCTTCCTCTGCGTCTCTGAAAGTAAGGCCAAACGTGGCCTCCTCTCTGTCCTCAGGTCAGGTGACCAGTGGAAATGAACAGGCATCACTGAATCCCAACAGCAAGATCGTGAGAGGGAGAGCCCAACTGGCCCAACTTGGGTTATGTGTCTAGTCAGGAGCCAGGGCCGGCTGCTTAGCTCAGTTGGTTAGAGCACGGTGTTGATCACACCAAGGTCAAGGGTTCGGATCCCCATACCGGCCAGCTGCCAAAAAAAAAAAAAAAAAGAGCCAATCAACTGTGGCTGATGGGGCAGGGTCAGGTATAAGCCTGACTGCCCTGTGGGTGGGCTGGAGTTCAGATAAAGCACTATGGGCTGAGCAGACATCCCCGGGAGCATCTGCTCCAAGGGATCTCTGAACAAGACACCTGTGTGCTAGTCCTGGCGTTGCCTCAAGAAATCCCTTACTCCTCTGGGTCTTTGTCTTCATCTGTTTGCTTCTGTTCTCTCTGTTCTCTCTGTGCTTTCTATAGTCCTTCATGTTGGATTCCTGGTCAGAGTTATAACACCGAGGTCAAGGGTTCAGATCCCTACACCGGCCAGCCACCAAAAAAAAAAGTTCATAGAAAGATTCATATTCTTTTTTTGGTGGCTGGCCAATACAGGGATCTGAACCCTGAACTTTGGTGTTATCAGCACCACGCCATAACCAACTAAGCTAACCAGCCAGCCAGATCCATATTAACTTTTAATTCTATTTTTCCACAAACTTTTTAAAGCACCCTGGTACTTTGCACTTTTGTGTCCTCCTTTTGCTCACCACCACGAGATGGATCCTTCTTTCTTTTCCTTCTTTTCTCTTCCTTCCTCCCTCCCTCACTTCCTTCCTTCCTTCCTTCTTTACCTTCTTCCTTTTTTTTTTTGACAGGATTGGGAAGAAGTGGACAATTTATGTTTCACAGGCAGTTCACAGAAAGCTCACAGTGTTGTAGGTATCAGGCCCAGGGCTGGCCAGTTAGCTCATTTGGTTAGAGCATGATGTTATAACAGCAAGTCCAAGGGTTCAGATTCCCGTACTAGCCAGCTGCCAAAAAAGAAGGTATCAGGCCCAAACTCAAAACTGAAAGTGGATGGATGACATAATTTGGATATGTTTGTCCCTACAAAGTTCATGTTGAGGACCGGCCTGTGGCTCACTTGGGAGAGTGTGGTGCTGACAACACCAAGTCAAGGGTTAAGATCCCCTTACCGGTCATCTTTTATAGGGATTAAAAAAAAAAAAAAAAAAAAAAGCCCAGGTTAAAAACCCCCTTCCGGTCATCTTTTATAGGGAGTAAAAAAAAAAAAAAAAAAAAAAGCTCACGTTGAAAATCCCCACTGTGACAGTGTTAAGAGGATGGGAAATCTCACTATGGTAATTGAAAGTTGGGGCATTTAAGAGGTGATTAGATTGTGAGGACCATGCTCTAGTGAATGGATTAATCTATTGATAGTTTAATGGTGGTCATGAGTGTGGTTCTGATGGCTTTAAAAGGAGAGCGACTGGCTGGCTGGTTAGCTCAGTTGGTTAGAGCACAATGTAGTAACACCAAGGTCAAGGGTTTGGATCCCTGTATCAGCCAACCATCTGAAAAAAAAAAAGCTTTGTGCTGAAAAATGTAAAAGTCAGCATTTCACTGGCATTTTGAAGAACACTAGAGACAATATGTATTCCTGTTATCTACTGCTGTGTAACAGACTATCCCGAAAGACAGTACGTGTTCATGTTATCTATTGCTGTATAAAACACTGTCCCAAAACTTAATGGCATAAAACAAACATTTTGTTTCCATCATCATTTTGTGGGGCAGGAATCTGGGAAGGCCTTGGCTGGGAGTTCGCCTCCGATCTAGTGGGAGAGGCAGGGGCTGGAGGATCCAATTCCAAGATGTCACCTTCACTTCCATGCTAGGAGCCTGGGTGCTCCTTGGCCTTTTGCTCTCTTTTTCTACATGGCACTTCATCCTCCAGGGCTTCTCTGTGTGTCTTGGGCTTCTCACAGCGTGATGATCTTAAGGTAGTTGGCTGCTTATGTGGCAGCTGGCTTGATTGAGTGTTCCAGGAGACAGGAACTGGAAGCTGCAGTCCCTCAAGACCAGGGCCATGAAACTGGCACTAGGCCACAACTGCACAGGGCCCTGCACTTGGTTTGGTGCTCTGCATTTGCCATCTTGACATTTTTAATAATTTTTTTTAAAGTGTCCTACAGTTTCAGTTTTGGCCCTGCATATTATGTGGCTGGTCCTGCCCAGCCCAGGTTATCTCTTTTGCTGTATTTTAATTGGTCTAAGCAGATTCAGAATTCATCCAGATTCAAGGGAAGGGGAAATAGACCCCATCTCTCAGTGGGAAGGGTATCAAAGAATCCATGATCATCTTTAATCTGTCACAGCATGGTACAAAATGGAGGGAAAGAGCTCTGGAATCAAGAAATCTGAGGCTTAGTCCTGGTTTTACAGCCACAACTAGCCTGCCACTAACAAACCACATCAGCTTTTGAGACTTCAGTTTTCTTCAATTTGAAATGAGGACATTGGACTTGATCTCTAAGTTCTTTTTTATTTTGAATAGCAAATGGTTTGTTGATAAATACATGGTTTCAATGGCAGTAATAAATTCACTTGAACAGGACACAAACAAGTCAAAAGTATAAATGCCTGCTAATCATCAGAAAATCTGTGGACATTAGGGCTGTCACGTAGATCTCCAAAATCACTCAGAGACCAAATCTTAAAGAAGATTCATCCTCTTATTAGTCCATCTGGAATAGGTCTATAGTACTTGGAATCTGTAGAATTCTGTAGATTATCACCTTCTAACCAAATATGACCCATTAGCATATAACTATGGCTTTTAAAGAAATCTGATGGACTAGTGGTGAGGATCTTGTCTCCTTCCAAGCCAATTACTCTTTTACAAATATTTGATTTTGGATCGCTCGGGCTTTTTGCAATCACAGTGTCACCTCTTTGGACACCATAAAAATGACGACTAAGATTTCCTGCAAAGATAATATCTGAATTTTGAATTGTAGGCTCCATAGATGGTCCAGAACACATGACAACACCACCAACGTGCTCAAAAGCACAATGAGCTATACAGCCATACTGAATAGTATAGCCAACAAGTCGAAAGATTTTTCCCAGAACACCACGAAGCATAGCTCTATGCAGACTCTGCCACCATTGGCCTTATACATCTTCAGCAGGATAGAATGGTTATAAAGTTCAAAATGATGATGAGAAGGCCATTGAGCTTTTCCATTAATGAAGATAAATGTTAAAGTTCATATTCACATAGATTTCTTCTACAACACATTCAAGTTTAGAGTAGTTTCAGGGTTTCCAGAAAAAAAAAAAAAATCTAAAGGATATCTCAAAGGATATGTGGGTGATCCATGGTTTTCAGGATTCCTCTAGCCCCAAAGAACTCCTGAAGACCCTCACCCAGGAGCCAGGTGGGCCTTTTTCCTCTAAGTTCTAAAATCATGAACCTATAATGCCACATTTGTAACTCTCTGAAAGTACATCTTCTACGGTGTTCGTTAGAAAAAATATTTCCAGGGCCACCTGTGGCTCACTTGGGAGAGTGCGGTGCTGATAACACCAAGAGCACGGGTTCGGATCCCATATAGGGATGGCCGGTTCGCTCACTGGGTGAGCGTGGTGCTGACAACACCAAGTCAAGGGTTAAGATCCCCTTACCGGTCATCTTTAAAAAAAAAAAAAAAAAAAAAGTATCTCCACAGGACTGATAAAAGGGAGAAGGGGAGGGGAACGGAAGGCAAATGAACTACAAAAAAACCTCAACTGTTAGTTTAATCAGAAAGTCAGCGGATCTAAACTCAAGGTCAGCTGCCTCCAACTCCCACTTGTTCATTCCACAAACACCCATTACAGACTAGGAGACAGACACACAGCTCTGGGTGCTGGGTGCAGAGAGCCATGTGGACAGGCCCGCGTCTTCACAGGCTCACAGACTACAGGGGGACAGACGAGAGTGCAGATGGTTACAGCCCCTGGTGCTGAGTGCTGTGATGAGGACTAGGTGCTTGCAAACCAGTCCTGAACGTGGGAGCCCCGAAGGCCTTAGAGGAGTTAGGTTTGGGGGGCAGGGCTGTGGGGTGGGGTGGAGACTGTTCATGTCCTGCACGTAGGAAACAGACTGTGAAAAGGCCCAGTCTAGAGCAAGCTGGGAGACTTTAGGGAACTGAAAGTCACCCTTTGTGGCAGGAGTGTAGAAAGGGGACGTATTTAGGGGTGGGCAGAGACGTGCTGACAGGAAGTAGTGATAAGGGATGAGACTGGGGAGGTGAGCTGGGGCCAGATCACAGTGAGCCTCTAAGCATTGAATGGGAGCTTGAATTCTATCCTGAGTCCAAGAAAAACATTAAAGAGTTTGAAACTGCACAGTGGCCTATCAGGTTTGGGTTTAAGAAATCATCGAAGTTAGTGCGTTGACTGCTGAGAACAAATTGATTGGGGGTGGGGTGGAGTAGGCTAGAAGTAGAGAGGCCAGTAAGAGGCTATGGTTTGTAGTCTGGGCGGGGAGACATGCTAGTGACCAGAACTAGGGCAGAGGCAGTGCAGGTGGAGTGAGATGGACAGATAAGAGATTCAGTCTAATGAACAAGACTTGGGATTGACTGTAGGGGAGGAGGAAGAGAGAGGTGGAAAAGATGACACTCAGCTTTCTGGCTTGAGCAACAGGATGGATAGTGGTGTCATTTACTGAGAGGGAAAGACTATGAGAAGAATAGGGTTCTTTGGTGAGGGGGGACAAAGAGTTCAGTTTTGGATGCATTAAGTTTTTTTTTTTTTTTTAAAAGATGACCGGTAAGGGGATCTTAACCCTTGACTTGGTGTTGTCAGCACCGCACTCTCCCGAGTGAGCCACGGGCCGGCCCTGGATGCATTAAGTTTAAGATGACTGTAAGACATCAGGTGAAGACATCCAGTAGACACCTGGGTACGTGGATATATAAGTCAAGAAAAAACTGGAGGCTGGCGGTTAACTCAGTCAGTTAGAGGGTGGTGCTGGTAACACCAAGGTCCAGGGTCTGTCCCACCACCAAAAGACCTAAAAAACAAAAAGAAAGAAAGAACTGGAGATGGCTGTGCGGTTCGGGGAACGGTTTTGTTTTGACTTGGGAGTGACAGTTTGTTTGCATAATGACAAAAGGACACAGAAGAGAAGAAGTAGGAAGAAAGAGGGGTCAATGCAAACAGTTGATGGATCAAAGTTCCCGAGTGGTGGGAAGGGATGAGTCAGAGCACAGGACTAGAGATTTGTCTTACAGAGGAGGAGAGCCCTGGAGCTGAGAGCTGGGACTGTAGAGTCAGATTGTCTGGTTAGAACTTGGTTCTACCGCCTTCTGTGAAATTCACAGGGCTGAGAGACCTTGGGCAAGTCACTCTCCTGAGTCTGTTTCCTTGTCTATAAAACAATGCGATTATGAATACCTACCTCATAAGTTTTGTCTGATGATTAAATGAGACAATGCATGTAATATGCTTACCATTTTGCCTGGCACGTAGTAACACTGCATAAATGGTAGCTGCCCTTATTATTATAACAGGAGTACAGGAAGGAGAACACGTGGGTGCACGTGCAGATGAGTTCATAGCTTTGGTTGCAGAAAGTTGAACATTCTTTTTAGATGGTTTCTATCTTTTTGATGAAATAGAAGGTGAGTTTATCTGCTGGGGGGGCTACCTGCTAATGCCTCTGGGAGTAGAAAAGCCACTCATTTGGCATTGACTATGAGACAGGACAGTCACTATCAACAGAGGGTTGGCAAACTGCCAGTCACTCTAATCACCAGGATTTGCTTCTAAATTAAAGTTAAAATGGAAACAGAAGAATGACTCCTCATTTTGTAGCCTAGTACTAAAATTTGTTCGTCTAATTTTTTTCTGATGTGGTGTTTTTAGTAGGCTGTATTTTTAGAACAATTTTAGATTTACACAAAATCAAGAAGATAATACAGAGAGTTAAAGTTCATGGTTTATTCAGATGTCCTCGGTTTTCTTAACTTTCTTTTGCTGTTCCAAGATCCCATCCAGGATACCACATTGCATTCAGTCATCATGTCTCCTTAGGCTTCTCTTGGCTGTGATAATTTCTCAGACTTTCCTTGTTTTTGATGACCTTGACACTTTTGAGGAGTACTAGTCAAGTATTTTGTAGGATGCCTGTCTATTGGAATTTGATGTTTTTCTCATGATGAGATTGGAGTTATAAGTTTTGGGGAGGAAGACCACAGAGGTAAAGTGCCATTCTTATTACATCACGTCAAGGGTACATGCTATCAACATGATTTATCACTGTTGATGTTGACCTTGATCACCTGGCTGAGGTAGTGTTTGTCAGGTTTCTCCACTGTAAACTTTCTTTTTCCTCCTTTCCAACTGTGTTCTTTGGAAATAAATCACTATGTGCAGCTCGTCACTTAAGAGGAGTTCTGCTCTCCTCTTTGAGGGAGGAGTATCTACATAAATTCATTTGGGATTTTTCTGCAGGGGAGGTTTGTCTCTTCCTCCCCATTCATCTACTCAATCATGGACTTATGAATATTCACTTTATACTTTGTGTTATAATTCATTCTGCCCCAGACCTAGAATTAGCCATTTCTTCAAGGAACCAAGGAACTCTGCTTCTTTTTATTGGAGAATGGTATTAGAAACCAAGATCTGGGTGCTAGGTGTGCTCCACCTGTGTAAATTTTAATCTCATCACAAACCTATCATCTTGGAGTGTAACATGGTTGCTGTTTTTAATCAGTCAACGCTCAACCAGAGAAGCAGAACCTGTAAGAGATATATATGAAGAGATTTATCGCCAGGAACTGGCTTCTGACTAGGCAAACTGGAAATTCACAGGGCAAGCCTTCAGAAAGGCAGACTGGGCCTCACAGGCATGGGCTGTGTGCAGGCTGAGGCTGCTGTCCATAGGTGGAATTTCTTTTTCTCAAGGAAAACTCAACCCTGCTTTTAAGGCTTTTCAACTGATTGAATCAGATCCACCCAAGTTATCTAGGATAATCTCACTTAGAGTGAACTAATTATGAACTTTAATAACATCCACAAAATACCTTGACCAGAACTCCTAGATCAGCATGTCCCTGAATAACTGAGACCTAGAGCCTAGCTGAGCTGACATGGCAGAAAGACCATCACACTTTTATTTATTTATTTATTTTTAAAAAAAGATGACCGGTAAGGGGATCTTAACCCTTGACTTGGTGTTGTCAGCACCACACTCAGCCAGTGAGCTAACAGGCCATCCCTATATGGGATCCGAACCTGGGACCTTGGTGTTATCAGCACCGCACTCTCCCAAGTGAGCCACGGGCCGGCCCGACCATCTCACTTTTAAAGTGTTCAAAATAAGGAGCACCTCATTCATTGACTGTGTTACATAAATGCACATTTTCTGGATGAACTGGAGCGTGTCCCTTTATGAACCAAAGCTTTTAGACTTAACTCTTTAGGATGTATCATAAACCCAATACTTCAACTTAAATTCTCAACACTTTAATCCACTTGTAATGACCCAGGGCCCTGGATGTGAACATATTTTATCATACTGAGCTAACAGGGGTGATTCAAGGCCTGGAAGACTCCTTACCTCCACTGCAAGGGACTTCATTGCTCTAGTCCTTTCAGTTCCTCTGTCAGCTTTTTGTTTATGTTCCTCCTCCCCCTTCCCTTTTCAAAGGCTGCCACTCAGCCCAACTTGCTTATGCACCACCACCACGTGCCACCAACTTTGCTGATAATGAGAACCCAGGGGATGGAGTTTGGATGTGCTGTCCTCACCAAAACTTGTGGAAATTTTATCCCCAATGTGGCAGTGTTGGAAACTGATTGACGCATGGGGGCGGATCCCTCATGAATGGATTAATGCTCTCCCTGGGGGAGGAGGGAGTAATGAGTGAGTTCTCGCTCGATTAGTTCCCACAAGGGCAGGTTGTTTAAAAGATCCTGGCACCTCCTCTCTCTCTCTTGCTTCCTCTTGCCATGTGATCTGCTTGTACCCGTCAACTGCCTGTTGCTTTCCACCCGCCATAAGTAGAAGCAGCCTGAGGCCTGCACCAGATACAGCTGTCCCAGAATCATAAGCCAAACAAACCTCTGTTCTTTATAAATTACCCTGTCTCAGGTATTTGTCATAGCAACACAAAATGGACTAATACAGAAAATTGGGATACAGAGTGGGGTGTGGCTTATACAGGTACCTGAAAATGTGGATGCAACTATGGAACTGGATGTTAAGAAAAGGTTGGAGGAGTTCAGAGGCCTTAGAAGAAGACAAAGAGATGTGGGAAAGTTTGGAAGATTTTACAGATTGCTTAAATGGTTGTGACCGGAATGCTGATAGAAATGTGGACAGTAAAGACCATGTGGATGATGAGGTCTCAGATAGAAATGAGGAACTTATCGGGAATTGGGGCAAAGATCACCCTAGCTACACCACAGCAAGGAACTTGGCTGCATTGTGTCATGCCCTTGGACTTTCTGGGGGGTGGAACTTAAGAACTGGGAACCAAGGGCAAGCCCGTGACTCACTTGGGAGAGTGTGGTGCTGACAACACCAAGGCCATGGGTTCGGATACCTATATAGGGATGGCCCGTTAGCTTACTTGGGAAACGGTGGTGCTGACAACACCAAGTAAAGCGTTCAGATACCCTTACCAGTCATCTTTAAAAAAAAAAAAAAAATACTGGTTACAGGTTTATACCAGGGATTCATAAAGATGAGTTGCTACCATTTAC
>NW_007731933.1:130825-132319 GCF_000696425.1 Galeopterus variegatus
AAAAAAATACTGGTTACAGGTTTATACCAGGGATTCATAAAGATGAGTTGCTACCATTTACTAATAGGCCAGGCACTTTTTTTTTTAAGTGGCTGGCTGGTACAGAGATCCAAACCCTTGACCTTGGTGTTATAAGGCTGCACTCTAACCAACTGACCTAACCGGCCAGCCCTAGGCCAGGCACTTTTGACACACCATCTCATTCAATTGTCACAGCAAGTCTACATACAGCACAGTATAATTAGCCCCCATTTTACACATGCTCAGGGAGATTAAGTAACTCCCCTAAAGTCACCCAGCTAGTAAGTGAAAGGCACGTGATGTAAAGCCAGGCCTGCCCAGCTCCAAAGCTTTGTGAGCTCCCACGTCACTCTGCTGCCCCCACACAATTAACCAAAGCACCTCCACGAAGGGTTTTGCTAAGACCGGACATCTTACAAATAAGATATTTTCTCTAACAATCTATGGGGAACCAACCTATGTAGACACAATTGAAGGTAGTTGTTTATGATGTAGACCACATCAGTGGAGTTCAACAACTTTTGGTGATTTGTAAACAGGCAAGGAACTCTCCCACCAGCACGCCTCCTAGAGCGCCACACTTTAAAGTGCATACTTAATCAGTTTCACCCCAGGCGTAGGTGTTTGGTTGGTTATTTTATTTTTAAATAAATGTTTTATTTTAGAATAGTTTTAGATTTACAGAAAAGTTGCAAGAATATTACAGAGTTCCTGCATACCCCATACCTGGTTTCCCCTATGGTTACTTTAATCTTTATTGTTTTGAATTATAACCACAGTCATGAATTAAAAACAATAGAAAAAGTTCCCTCTCCCCTGTGCTGTTTGAACCCATCAAAATGTGTGTCTCAGGGAGCACTCAGAGACAGGTGCAAGGCCGTAATACATAAGGCAGTCACAAAGCCTTCCTCTGGAACTAGCGGCTCCAGAGAAGAATGTGGGAGTCATCCTGAGTCTCCGGAGAGAGGTAACATTTGATTCCAGCTTGGACTCCTAACTGGCTGGCATCCCAAACCCAAGAATTTGGTCTCATGTCAAAAGGATATGTCTTTTTCAAATCCCACAGCCCATAACTTGTCTAATTTGTTTGAGGATTATCCCTTGTTTATTTGATATGCCATCTTTCCCACGTCTCAGTATCCTTGGAAGCCTCTGAAAATACCCACAGTAAAGCAAACAAACAAACAAAATCCAACATGAAGGACTATAGAAAGCACAGAGAGAACAGAGAGAACAGAAGCAAACAGATGAAGACAAAGACCCAGAGGAGTAAGGGATTTCTTGAGGCAACGCCAGGACTAGCACACAGGTGTCTTGTTCAGAGATCCCTTGGAGCAGATGCTCCCGGGGATGTCTGCTCAGCCCATAGTGCTTTATCTGAACTCCAGCCCACCCACAGGGCAGTCAGGCTTATACCTGACCCTGCCCCATCAGCCACAGTTGATTGGCTCTTTTTTTTTTTTTTTTTGGCAG
>NW_007731933.1:133612-139534 GCF_000696425.1 Galeopterus variegatus
AATGGAAAAATAAATGATGGTGTATTCACACACTGAACACTATACAGAATGATCTGCAACTTAATGGAACAACACCAAGTCAAGGGTTAAGATCCCCTTACTCGTCATCTTTTATTTTTTTATTTTTTTATATTTTTTTAATTATTATTTTTTTTTTTAAAAGATGACCGGTAAGGGGATCTTAACCCTTGACTTGGTGTTGTCAGCACCATGCTCAGCCAGTGAGCGAACCGGCCATCCCTATATGGGATCCGAACCCGGGGCCTTGGTGTTATCAACACCGCCCCTTTTTTTTTTTTTTTTTTTCCTTTTTGTCTTTTTTTTTTTTTTCGTGACTGGCAACGGATCGCAACCCTCAGTGTCGCGCCCGTACCGGACCGGGACCAGCAACGGGATCGCAAACCTTGTTGTTGCGCCCACACCTCGCTCAGCCAGTGAGCGGCCGGTCTGTATGTGGGATCCTAACCCTCGGCGGGAACGCTGCCGCACTCCCAAGCGGCACACTGTAGCAGTGCGCCACCGGGCCAGCCCTACTCGTCATCTTTTATAAAAAAATAAAAATAAAGAATTTTGAACCAGAGTATATGGTTGAAGAAATTTCTAAGCAGCAAAGCATTAAGGAAGCTGCATGGTTAAATTTAACAGCCTACTTGGAGTTATGGTGGCAAAGGCACGATGTAAAACCAGCATTTAAAAGGGAAGCAGAGATTAAAGATTTGGAAACTTGCAGCCTGGCCATGCATTAGAGAAGCCGAGAGCAGGAGAAAAACTCAAGGGTGAAGCAGATAAACTGGCTGGTAAAGACATTATCTTCGGGATGAGGCAGCCAGATACTAATAGGCAAGACAATGAGAGAAAAGCCCTAAAGGCATTTGAGAAATCTGGAAGGGTGCCCCACACATCACACGCCCTGAGGCCTAGAAGGACTGAGTTGTCCCAGATGACAGACCTGGGGCTCAGCTGCCCTCAGGAACCTGTTCCCTGCATCCCAGCTGCTCTGGCTGGAGCAGCCCTGCCTCAAACAGCCCCCTCAAGTGTGGTTCATGCAGCAGCTTTGGAGAGTAGAAGCCTGAAACCTCGGTGCCATCCACATCGTGTTAAGTCTGCAGGCCAGCAGGACATGAGAGCAGTGGAGGCATGGCACCCTCTACCCAGATCCCAGAGGACATATGGAAAAGCCTGGGGGCCCAGGCAGAGACCTGCCGCAGGGGGGGCGCCACTGCAGAGGCCATCTACTAGAGCAATGCCAATAGGGAAAGTGGGGTTGGAGCTCCCACAGAGAGCCCCCACCAGGGAAATGTCTAGTAGAGCCAAGGCAGCAGGGCTGCTGTCAGCACCCCAGATCCATAAGGCCATTGGTATGTGCAATGCAGGCCTGGAAAAGCTGCAGGCACCAGCGCAGCCCACTGGGCTGCACCCGGCATAGCTTTGGGAGTGAGGCTGGCGAAGGCTTTGGGGGCCCAGATGCCCCATTGTGCCCAGGATGTAGGAGTTGGAGTCAAAGAAGATTATTTTGGGACTGGCCCATGGCTCACTTGGGAGAGAGTGTGGTGCTAATAACACCAAGGCCACGGGTTCAGATCCCTATATAGGGATGGCCGGNGGCCTGGAAAAGCTGCAGGCACCAGCGCAGCCCACTGGGCTGCACCCGGCATAGCTTTGGGAGTGAGGCTGGCGAAGGCTTTGGGGGCCCAGATGCCCCATTGTGCCCAGGATGTAGGAGTTGGAGTCAAAGAAGATTATTTTGGGACTGGCCCATGGCTCACTTGGGAGAGAGTGTGGTGCTAATAACACCAAGGCCACGGGTTCAGATCCCTATATAGGGATGGCCGGTTAGCTCACTTGGGAGAGTGTGGTGCTGACAACACCAAGTCAAGGGTTAAGATCCCCTTACTGGTCATCTTAAAAAATATATATAGGGCCGGCCCGGTGGCGCACTGGAGAGTGCGCACCTTGGGAGCGCAGCGGCGCTCCCGCCAAGGGTTCGGATCCCATGTGGAGACCGGTTCCCACTCACTGGCTGAGCGCAGTGCGGGCGCAACACCGAGGGTTGCGATCCCTTTACCGGTCAGTAAAAAAGACAAAAAAAGGAAGAAAAAAAAATATATATATATATATATATATTTTGGAGCTTTAAGCCATAATGTTTGCCCTGCTGGGAACTTGTTTGGGGCATTTCTCCTTTCTTTTAGTCTATTCCTCCCTTTCGGAATGGGAATGTGTACCCAATGCCTGTTACAAAATTGTATCTTGGCAGTAGATAAATTTGGTTTTGATTTTTACAGGTTTACAGCTGGAAGGACTTTTGCTTTCGGTCTCAGATGAGACTTTGGACCTTTAAGTTGGTGCTGGAGCAAGCTCAGACTTTTGGGACTGTTGGGATTTAATGATTGTATTTTGTATGTGAGAATGACATGCATTTTGGGGGGCCAGGGTTGGAATGATGGAGTTTGGATGTGTTGTCCCCACCAAAACTCATGTGGAAATCTGATCCCCAATGTGGGAGTGTTGGAAACTGATTGAGTCATGGGGTAGATCCCTCATGAATGGATTAATGGTTTGGGGGTAGTGAGTGAATTCTCATTCTATTAGTTCCTGTGAGAGTTGTTTGTTTAAAAGACCCTGACACCTCCCCTCTCTCTCTTGCTTCCTCTCACCATGTGATCTGTTTGTAGCTGCTGGCAGCCTGCCGCTTTCTGCCATAAGTAGAAGCAGCCTGAGGCCCATGCCAGATGCAGCTGTCCCAGAATCATAAGCCAAATAAACCTCTTTCCTTTATAAATTACCCAGTCTCAGGTATTTCTGTTATAGCAACACAAAACGGACTAATACACCAGGTTAGACTGAGTGTTTCCCACCACACTAACGGTTTTTGAATTTTGTATGACTATCTTTCTGTCTGTCTCGAATAGAAGTAGGGGATGGGAAGGGGCGATCCCAACCCAGCTTCAAAGTTGGAAGCTCCACACTTGTCAGTTTTGCACATGGGGCCTCTAGGTAAGCTTCATTAGAGCAAAGGCTTTAGAGGATAAAAAAAAAAAGTTTGAAAGTCATTGCCTTCACAGGGGTCTTTGAACTTCTTCAGCTGAAGCATGACTTTTCTCAAAGCATTGCTCCAGAAACACTTTGCTTCTGTGATGCATTTGCCCCCAGTTTTCTCTGCTAGCACATCCATACTCCATGTGACTGCCGGAGTGATTTCCCCAAATCTCGTCATGTTACTCCTCTGCTTAGAAACCTTCCGTGGTTTCTGACTACCTATTGGCTAAAATCTATGTTCCTCTTTTAGCATGGCCTACAGGACCCTTAGCGATCTGGACCCCCATTCACTTCTCCAGGCTTGCCATTAACCATTCCCCAGCTCCCACCCTCCTGCCAAACCGGCTGATTTACGGTTCCTGGCACCTGCTACATCCACTGGCCAACTCCCACTCACCCCTCAAGCTCAGATCAGACATTACTTTCCTCCCCAGGAAAGCCTTTCCTGCACCTCTCGGCCTGGGCCAGGCCCCGCTCTCTGTGCCCCCTCAGCACTCCTGCCCCCAATCCCCACACTTACCTGTCAGAGCCCTGCTTCTCACTCTCTCCTTTTCTTGCCCACATCCCTCACCAGAATGCAGTTTTGCATCATCTGCTTAACTCTGCTTTGCTCCCCTGGAAAGAGGTTTCTCAGGGAATTTGCTCTTCCTCTTGGGGTAAGCATACCAGTCTTGCCTCGAAAAGCATACCAGAAATGCCAATGGCTTGATGTTAGGCATGGAGAGTTTTCAGCATGGGAGTTTGTCCCCTGCAGCCAAACCTCAATTTTACATGGAGGAGGTAGGCTAGGCAATATCACATGATGAGAAAAATCTGTGGGGAAAAATAGCTGACTACAGAAAAACTATAGAAAGCCACTTTCAAATCTTCCAGCTGACTTGGTTTTCATTTTGGAAGAGCAAGGCAAATGCTTGTCTCAGGTCCCCAAATCTGCTAATAGTTAAGATGCTTAGGCTTAAACTTTTCCTGTAAAGAGGGGACTACTGTTATAAGTGTCCTTTGAATGCTCAGCACATACCAATCTTTCCTCCAGGGACCCCACAGACCCAGCCATGCGGCAGGAAGGCCCTGCCCTGACAGCCTTCACCAACCCCAACCTACCTTGGCAGCTGTCAAGGGGAGGGTGTGGAGCAAAAACCACAGTCCTGCATCAGTTGGCCAGTTTGCATCTATAAAATGGGCACAGGAGTGGAGGGGGGTTAATGCAGATGCCAATGCCAAATGCCAGAATCTGGGAACTGTTTGCCCTCCCCCTTTCGATCATCCAAAAAAAAAAGTTCATTTAGAAGAAAAAGGAATGCTATATTACACTGTGTAAATATGTTTAAGGTGTAGTTCCTAGAGACATGGGACAGACTGAAAACAGTAATAGGCAGGGTTTGGATCATTTCATGGATGAGAAGAACCTAACTGGGTATTCAAGAAGGTAGGAAAGTTTTGAGCACAGAGGGGACAAACAGGTCCATGAGGCAGAGGTGGAAACCTGGATGGATGGGCTCAGGGTGGCGTTTCTGGGCTGTTCTGTAGTGACTCAGTTTCTCTCTGGTGTTCAAGGACTGGGATGAGAGGCCTGGGGGACACAACAGTGCATTGCAAGGGCTACCCAAGCCTCCAGAGATACAGTGCTATTTTTAAAGTGCACCATTCTCTAGGCAGCATGGATCTCTAGCCGCCAACTGCTTTCCCCCACTTTCAAGGCTGAGTCAACCCTCCTGTATTCTATTTAGTTTACGCTATTTAGGAATGGGAGCAATTCTCCAAGCTACAACTTATGTATTAACGTTAATTTTTTAAAAATGCTGATAAAGAAAGCCCTATCTTGGAAAAAAGTGACAGTGGGTGTGTCTCATTGGAGGGCACAAGGCAAGGTAAAGTACATGAAATATCAGAAATGTAAATCCAGAGACTCTCCCCTTTTGCCACCCCTAGGCCCCCTACATGACAACTCTAGGATGAGACGTGTGCCCAAGGACAGACCTAGCTGCCAAAGAGCTCCAGAAACAGGTGAACTGTGTGTCTCTACTCAGAAGTAGCTGCTTCGGTGCACAGCTCTGGCCGTTTGCTCTGAGAGTGAGGCCCAGAGCCTGTCCTGGGTCACTAGCTGGTGGCCAAGGGTTGGTGACCTCTTGGACATATGCAGCTTCCCCCTCTGTGGTTAATAAGAAAAAAAGGCAAAGGACAGCTCTGTCATGTGAAAGGACAAAAACACTGCACTTTAATAGACTTAAGAAGTCATCCGTGATACATTAGAAAAGGTACCGGTAAGGCCCGGTAATCTCAGGAGCAGGTTGCCAGGAGCTGTCTCTACTTAATGGCCAAGCCAGGCCGGCAAAGTTAAGCGTTTCCTCCGCATCAATGGTTTACAGTCTTAACTCATTCTTCTAGGGAATGTTGCTTAATAAACCCAGCGCTTCCGCCTGCCCAGAAATGGCTACTGGATTAACTTTCCCTCTCCCAAGCAAGACCACGCTCCCTGCTCCTCCTAACTTCTTAGTCCTGTAGCTTTGAGACTGGGCGCCAGGCCGTCTTGGTCCTTGGCTCTCTCGGTTAGGGGGTGCACTAGTCTCCGGATCCTCCTGGCCAATAGCTGTAGGAGACGTGGGACAGGTACCTGGGCCGGTCCCCGACGTGGTCTGCTCATTGCAAGCTCAAGCTGCGTCCGAGGCGCCTCTCCTTTGGTGGAACCCAGGACAACCCAGGGCCGAGGCTTCACCGCAGCGTCGCGGCCCCTCCAAGATCTCCAGTCTCCGTCGCACTCAACGGTCCTGGAAGAAGGGAAACAGATGGCGGAAAAGGCCATGGATTTGCACCACCCGGTTGCCCGCGTCGTCCTTCTTGGCTGGCGCCGCCGCCACTCTCGTGTTTGTCTCCACGGTCCTCGCG
>NW_007731933.1:141357-144058 GCF_000696425.1 Galeopterus variegatus
AGCTCGGCTTCTAGCCTCGGCCTCCGAGAGCGCGATCCTTGAGCTCTAGGGCGCTCGCTCCCCGCCCCCTTCCTTCACCCTTCCCTCTTATATCTTCAGGACTCTCCCTGCACTTTGTCCTGGAGCCGCCTTTGTCCCGCGCCTCGCATTCCCTGAGGCAGCCTGGCCACCCCTTGTGACTAACTCGTCTACCTTGCCCTTTGTGTGGCCTTGACCCTCCCCGCAGCGTCCCGGGCTGCCCGAGATTCTTGCAGAGAAACCCTAGACCAGGGTCCAGGCAGAAGCCCTTCCAGGAAACTGAGAAGGGATATTTCCCCGCTGCCCCACGGCTCCCTGCTCCGCTCTCCCCGCCCTTCTCCCCTCCTCATTCATTTTCCTGCTTTGGCTTGAAGCAGCAGCTACAGGTGAATCTGAACCAGCGCCAAGGAAACGACCTTCCCTCTGCTCTCTCCATGAGGAACCCGCTGATATCTGCAAAGTCAGAGCTTCCAGGCTTTTAAAAGAGGAGGATAATCTTATCTTTTTCCTCCTAACACCAGTGTCCTCTTTGCTCTTCCCTTCTCTCAATAAATGATAGTTCTTGCTTCCTACCCCCACCATATGAAGGAGTGAGCATCAGGGAGCCATAGAAGGTTTTTGAGACATGGAGGGACACAGCCATGATTAAGGTTGTGTTAGGAAAATGATTCTGGGAGAGGCAGAGGCAGAAAGCCAAGAGACTGTTCCAGCAGTCTAGGCCAGAGGGGATAGGGGCTCAGGCCAAGCCAGACCACTCCACTGGGCCCAACAGTGGCACCGGTGATGGAAGGCGTCAGAGATTTTTCCTCTTTGGTCCTCAGATATTTGGAACCAGCCCTAAATATCTTAAGCTTTTCTTCATGACAAGCTTATGCATTTTTAATTCATTTTTGAACATTTACTATGCTGGTTCAGGATCCGAACCCTTGCCCTTGGTGTTATCAACACCCGGCTCTAACCAACTGAATTAATCAGCCAGCCCTATTAACTCTTTTAATCCTCCCAATGACTTCAGGAGCTAAGTATCATTACTATCCCCAGTTTGAAAAGAGGTTAGACCACTCGCTCAAGGTCACCCAGCAGGAAGTGGCAGAACAGGTCTGTGTGACACCATAGCCTTTGTTCTGGCACAGAGGGACTGGCATTCAAACCAGGCTTATCAACTGCAAATCACTCACACAAACCCTAGATTCCAGCTGAGCAGATGGACTTGTCCTAACCTGAGCATATCTTCATCTTGTCCTCCTCTACCTGGAATGCCCTCCCTCACAGCTTCTGTCTAGTAAAGTTCTCCCTGACTTTCAAGATTGGCCTCAGTTTCTACCTTCCCCAGCAAGCCTCCTCTGATTACCCCAGCCCAGAGTGATCCCTCTGGGCTGCAACCCTCTTTCTGCAACCCTCTTTCTACTACTTCTTTGGCACCAGCATAGACTGCCATGTGTTATATTTCTCTCCCCTTGCTCTGACATAACAATTAAACTATAAACTCTTTGAGGACTATGTAATACTAGCTTTGTTCACATAGTAGGTGTGCAAGAAATATTTAACTTGTTCTGGTTTGGCAGCTTGGGAAAATGTGATTGTGTGTGTGTGTGTTGGGGGGGTGTGCCCACAGCCAGCACCTCAATGCCCACTCCCACATCCCTGCCTCAGACTGAATCTGCAGAACATCAAAAGCATCTCATAGATTTGGTCAATTTATTTTTAAAAGAACAGTGATTAAGTGGTTTCTTCACTGAGTAGACTAACCAAAGCCACCTCCTGGCCTTTGCTGACTCCTCCGAGACCAGGCCTAAGCCCAGAAGGGGCCCCACGCTTTCAGGTTTTCATTTTCAAAATGAACGCTGACTCGGGCCAGCCCGTGGCTCACTCGGTAGAGTGCGGTGCTGATAACACCAAGGCCCCGGGTTCGGATCCTATATAGGGATGGCCGGTTTGCTCACTGGCTGAGCGTGGTGCTGACAACACCAAGCCAAGGGTTGAGATTCCCTTACCGGTCATCTTTTAAAAAAAAAAAAAAAAATGAATGCTGACTGACAAGCAGCTACTTCTGCTGCCCTGGAAACTCCCCTCCACAACCCCAACCCCAAATCTGTAAACACCAAACCACACACATGCACACACACTTCCAGAACATGCAAACAGCTGCAGCAATATTTCTTTTAAATCAAAATGCCACCTCTTGCTTCTCTCTCTTGCTTTCTCTCACCATGTGATCTGCTTGTACCCACCGGCTGCCTGCCACTTTCTGCCATGAGTAGAAGCAGCCTGAGGTCCGTGCCAGATGCAGCTGTCCCAGAATCAAACAACTAAAAAGGACTGAAAATCACCCACTGTTGAGAACCACAGACATAGATTGTCACGCCATCTGCAAATATGCCTGGCTAGCAAGGGGAATGAAATCCTTGACCCTTGTGTTGCAAGGCCCTGCTCTAACCAACTGAGCTAACTGGCCAGCCCAAAGTACCAAGGATGAAACATGGCGGCGGGAAGGGAGTGAACCGCCCACACCCCGCACCGGCAGGATCCCAGAGGCCACCAGCAAGAAGAGGAACTCAGAAAGCCTGATGGTGAGACAGAATCTCTGGTGTCCTTGCTTGTGCCGGGGGTAGCTGTTACTGTCCAGGTGGATTGCTCTGAAGGATTGCTGAGACCTTGAAGGGGACTCTCATAATAAGTGCAC
>NW_007731933.1:147775-148029 GCF_000696425.1 Galeopterus variegatus
TCAAGTCTCAACAAATTCAAAAACATTGGAATTATCCCATGTATTTTCTCAGACCATAATGAATTAAAACTAGAAATGAAAAACAAATGAAATTCTGGAAACTATACAAACACATGGAAATTAAACAGCATTCTACTTAATGACTTATGGGTCCAAAAAGAAATCAAGCAGGAATTTTAAAAATTATTGAAAGTAATGAAAATAATGATACATCATACCAAAACCTGTGAGATACTGCAAAAGCAGTATTAAGG
>NW_007731933.1:152017-158161 GCF_000696425.1 Galeopterus variegatus
TGTTCTCACTTATTGGTGAGAGCTAAAAATAAATAAATAAATTCACACACACACACACACAAAAACGGGGGGGGGGGAGAAGACTTAACAATACAACTCCTTGAAGTTGATACCACAAGGAAACAGAAAGGACATTGTTGGTTTGGAGGGGGAGAGGGAGGAGGGAGGGGGGTTTCGGTAATGGGCCACAGTAATCAACCTCATTGTATATCGACAAATAATTTTTAAAAAATCAATCAATCAATCAATCAATCAAAATGCCAGCATGGAGAATGCAGGATGGGAGAATGCAGGATGGAAGAATGCTTGGACCATTAATTTTCCTTGCCACTAAGCAGGCAATTCCCTTCCCTATCAGCACTAATAATATCTCTGGTTCCAGTTCAAAGACTGCAAAGGCAGCAGCCTGACCAGCGCCACAGACCCATGACACACGTGCCCTTGCTCAACTCTGTTGCCAGAGACCAAAGCCATGGTGCATCCCTAGCAACTCATTTTATCTTCACTTAGCAGGTGCTTTCTCCCCTAGGTCACCAGCTGCACATACCATTCCCCAGAACCACAGCACCTGTCTCTATTTCAGTAGAGAGAGGTTCTGGAATTTGATACCAGGGAGTGGGTTAGAGGGAGTGAAACCCACCTAGAACTAAGATACCAGTCGCCTGAAACATCTGCTGTTCCTCCAAAGGAGTGGGGCAAACCTCTCAAGCCCTTGGAAAGGGCTTCCCAAGAAGTTGGATGTGGGGTAGGTATTTACATTGCAATTAGTAATACCTGATGTCTTTTCCAAATAGCAGCCCCACTAATATATTTACGGATTTATTTACAGATTCTGGACTATTAGAACTAGACTAGATTTTGATGTTTTGTTAGTCTTCATTTTCCAGATGAGGTTTAACTGTCAGAGAGGATGTCCGGAGGCAGAGAATCTTAAAGCCGAAATGTTAGGCGTACACCGAAAATCAATCTCGATCGAAGAGAGAGCAGTTCCTGTACACCTTTCACCTTTCACAAAAGATTTCCATAGAGGGGAAGAGAGAACAGCTCAGCAATATTACTGGAAGTCAGTGGAGAAGCATAATTCATCTCAAAAGTTTAATTTACATGCAACTTCTCAGGAATATACCCCTTAAGTGACACATGTATCCTTGGCTCTCAATGGTATTTTCCAGTGGAGCTGATAGACTCAGAAAAAATCCACAGGTGCAAAATAGGCAAGAGGGGGAAGTGTGGAATGTGGGAAGTAAAGTCCCTCAGGCTTGCATAACCCTCGGTCATGAAGGGAATGGGGAAAATTCTTGAGGTTGCAGATATAAAATGTAAATTTTTTTCCTCCAAGGACCTATGCTGATATCATCACATGATTCTCAATGAGAGAGAAAGCTGCTTTCCCACTTGACTGTGTGGCTGTGAGTGGGTGTGCAAGAGTGGATGTTTGGGTGGTGTGTGTGTGTGTGTGTGTGTGTGTGTGTGTACACTGCCAGATGTCACTGTCTCTGGTTGCCGTTTTCCCCTTCCCAAGTGCCAGAGCTTTACTCGAGGAGATCCCATTTTGAATGCCTTTTCCTTAGGCTATGGAACAAGTCATATTTAGTAAACACTTTAAAAATTCTTTCCTAGTACTTTGGAATTACTTTTTTTCCCAGTCCTTCAGTAAAGTCTGATGTTCCCATTAGAAAAAAAAAATGTTACGATCTTATTTTGAGAGCTGGGTAAGCTTGGAATAGTAGAAGGTGGTAGGAGCAAGTTGGCACATATGTGAGCCATGAGACCAGGGCTTCTCAAAATGACTGAGGAGGGCTGGGCGGTTAGCTCAGTTGGTTTGAGCATGGTGCTGACAACACCAAGGTCCAAGGTTCGATCCCTGTACTTGCCAGCTGCCAAAACAAACAGAAAATGACTGAGGAGAAAGGGTGCAGGCAGGAAGCAGAAAGAAATCTTTAGGCCCGAGTGAAAGCAGGAAACCTGCGTAAGACTCGGGCTGGAATGGCTTAACTGGAGCCCAGCGGTCAAGCTTGGGCCTTGAAGTGTGACGAGAAGAAAATTTCCATTACACATTTTATTGATAAAAGCATGCCACATCCTGGAAAAGACCTCACGTATTACCGTACGGAGACACACGAGGGCGCTCTAACCATCTCGCGGTTGAGGAAACCAGGAAGGTCGCACAGGTTTCAACCTGGAGGAAAGAGACATTGCAGGCCTTTTGGTGATGTGAATTCAGGCTTCTACCGTGGAGCAGGCTGCTCATCCTTGGCCCTCAAGTAGCTCCAAGGAAGGAGGTACTAGCACCAGGGCTGCGGTGAGAAGTCCCGGGTATCATCTTAAAGAGAATGTGAACGATCTGGAGAGAGAGGGAGGCTAGTGAGAAGTAAAATAATCAACAGAAATGCTTCCCACAAAAAGTCTACAGTGTTTTTCCAAAAATAAAATGTTGAAAAAGGAGAAAGAAAAAAGTTAGTACCAAATGATCGAAATTTTTTATTTGACTAAATTCTTTTTCATGCAGCAGCATGACAGTCTCCCCCGTTTATTAGACTCTGGCTATAAAAAAACAAGCAGCCTTGTGAGGAGCAGCTAAGATGCCAAGGACAAGGGTAGTCTACAGTTTTACTGTAGGAAAAGTATGTATACATATTTAAAGGCCTCTCTCCCTTTGGCCATATCACCTCTCTGTTCAGATCATTAAATACAGGCAAATTTTTGAAATCACTTCTTTACTTCTCCAAGATCTTTGATGCTGTCATCATCCACCTCTGGCCATTTTTCCTGAATGACATCAATTATGTCATCTGTTAGTCTCCCTGAATGATGATTTCATCTTCTTCTGTCACTGAGGCACCATAGGAGAATTGCTCAACAAAAAATCTTTGTGTTTCCTTAAGATCAATTTCAAAAGTTGCAAGACAACACGCTCTTGTTGCCTATTTCTTTTTTCATTGGGGAATTTTGGCTATAGTAACCTTTTGTAGTAGTCTTCTTTATTTGTTTTATTTGACCCCTTCCACCTCTCTTTTTTCTTTTCCTCTTCTTCCCCTGCTCTTCCTTGACCCTCACTAATTCTTGCTTCTTTTTCGGGTGAATTTTCTGTGGTAAGTTTTGCAAACTCATTTGGAAAATTCTTCTCTAACCATTGTCTCCGTTTGTTGGTAATGAACAGACTCTGCAATAAAGGACTCCAAGTGGGAAATCGGCATCTAACTTCGCACTGTTCCTCGGGTCTCCTTTGCCATCAGCCCCACTTGTATCCAGAAATGACAGCAGCCATTTCCCAAACCCAGGTGATCGCACAGCCCCCGCCGCCTCTGCCCCTGCCGCACATGCAACCCCGGCAGATACTATTAAAGCAATGGTCTTTCAACTTTTTTGATCGCACACTCCTATAGTAAAAATATTTTGAGGGGACATTACTCTCTTGTGATTCCTCTGTGCTTTGCCCCCTCGCCGCACATTAAACAATAAATTTGTTATGCCTTTTCTTCATATCGAAAAAAATACTTTGAGCTGGTCTTCTCAGTATTTGGGTGTTTTGTAATTTCAAAATGATATACGTGTATTATTCTACCAATGTATTATGTACATTATAAAGCATATGCAAAAAGGAAATTTTAAAAGGATGAGACAAAGATGAAATAAAAATATTTTACTTGTTTACTTTTTGAGTATACAAAAATCTTTTTATTTTCTTGCTACCATCTTTAATTAGTATTTCAGGCAAACAGAATATATGTATGTTTTGATTCATAGCTTAAATAAAGCTTGCTTTCATTTTCTGATGTGGCTCATTTCCCAATCTGAACATTCTTACATTGATTTTTCTCTGCCTTTTATTTTATTTTATTTGTCCTTTTTGAGACCAGCCGCACCGCGCTCAGCCAGTGAGCGCTGTGAGCGCACAGGTCATCCCTATATAGGATCCGAATCCGCGGCGGAGCGCTGCTGCGCTCCCAGCGCTGCACTCTCCCAAGTGCGCCATGGGCTTGGCCCTTCTCTGCCTTTTAAAAAAATATTTTAAAATAATTTTTAAAAATTTTAAGTGCTTATCGTACAAAAACTATTTGGATATTCATTAAAATGTTATTAACACATTTTTTCACAAGAGAATTTGATCGCATGTGCTTCATTTTTTAAAAATCTTGGGTTAACTCTAATACAGCTATGTGAAGGTGTGGTTCCAAGTTTAGTTTATTTTAGTACTCAGGTTCAGTGGCTGTCACTGGTAAGAAAGATGTGTCACAAAGATACACAGCTGCAAACAGAAGAAACATTTCATTGGCTGAGTTTACTACCTCATGATTCTCATTTCTCAATTCCACCCACCAATTATGCAAATATTTTTGATGACATTCAGCTGGTAAATGTGCACCTTTCCTGATGTCAATCATTTGTTCTTGCAAACCAATCAGCAGCTCTTGCTCTTCTGTGTTTGTAACAAATGTGTTCAAAACCCACAAAAACTTTACATTTGAAAGATTTTAAAATGGGCAAGGAATTTTTCTTTCCCATGTTTTTAAGTGTGCAGATATAAAAGGTTTTCTAGGTATGCTACTTACATCATTTTTGGCCACAAAATTACATAACCATGAAAACAAAAACATCCGTTTTCCAAAAATGTTCTCTGCATGTACGGAGTTTTCTTTCGAAGCAGTTACATTCTCACTCATGGTTAAAATATCAACTTTACCTTGAAGAACTGGGCTGGGTGTGTTTGTTATATATTTTTTAAAAGTCTGCTGACAACTACAGGACACCACTGAAAAGTCAGTGAATTTGAAACGCATATCCATGTGTGAAAAAAAAGCGCATCTTTTAGTTTGAAAACTCTTTCAAGGACTTACAAAACCAAGTACTGTAAAGATTTTTAATGTATATCACAAGTCTTGCTTAATATCGTTAACCATTTTGACACATTGCATTATAACACTTTGCACATTGCAGGCTTCAATATCTTTGCTGTAATAGCTCACCAACTCTCTTGATAAACTTACCTTAAAATCCATACCCCCTTTTCTGAAAAAAAATCCTGTCAGAGCAGCACTTCATCAGTGTAGAAATCTGTATTACCAGTTTTTGCACAAGAAATTTTTTTTAAAAACCAGTCATTTGCTGTCCATAATATATCTTCATCTTTACATCTTTCCTTTAGTAGTCCACAAAGAAGTAGTTCTTTGTGGATTTTATTATTGAAAGAGAATCTAGCAAATACAAAGCTGAAAATGTTAGAGATGTTTTATCCAACTGTACAGAAAACTTCCTACTTTATGTCATTTATCCTAATACTTTCGTTTAAATCTTCAGTGGTGTTTTCTAGATGTCTTCCAGCAATATTTGCTGACAAAAAAAATGCATTTTAGTTTGTCACCATATTGTTTCACATGGATTATTTTGACCATTTCTATCATGATAGGAAAAATAAGTGTTTCCCCAAAGGGATTTGTGAACTTTTGTTTTTTGTTATTAGTAAGAAACTTCAAATGAAACTTCTAAACATGTATCTTTATGTTCAGTGAGATCTAATAATGTATTATATTGAAAATCACATGATTTTAAACATTGCTGAAAAAATAGTAGAGATTTGTCTTTATGTTTTGGATGCCTGGGTTTTTTATGTAAACTTTAAAAAAATTATGACATACATACAAATCATAAATATACAGCTTGACAAATTTTTACAAATTGAACACACCTCTGTAACCACCACCGAGATCGAGAAATAGAATACCACAGCACTGAGAAGCTTCCTCTGTCACCCCTCCCTATCATTACTCCTCCAGTTCTTATTGCCATGTAACAAATCATCCCAAAACAGTGGCAAAAAATAACCACTGTTTTTTATTTATTTATTTATTTATTTAATTTTAAATTTTATTTTGTCGATATACATTGTGGTTGATTATTGTTGCCCCTTACCAAAACCTCCTTCCCTCCTCCCTCTCCTCCCTCCCACTTAAGAATGTCCTTTCTGTTTGCTTGTCATATCAACTTCAAGTAATTGTAGTTGTTATATCTTCTTCCCCCCACCCCCCACCCCCGGTACTGTGTGTGTGTGTGTGTGTGTGTGTGTGTGTGTATGAATTAATTTATTTATTTTTAGCTCCCACCAATAAGTGAGAACATGTGGTATTTCTCTTTCTGTGCCTGACT
>NW_007731934.1:0-12495 GCF_000696425.1 Galeopterus variegatus
GGATCGCGCTGTCTCCTGGCACGGCCGCTCCAGACCCGTCACCATCTTGGAATCTCTGTACCCATATTTTATAATAAAATTATTATACTTAGTTCTTCTGTTGGGCAATGCTGTAATCTTTAATAATTTACTTGAGTTTCCATTTTTTTGGATTCCTAGGATCGCGCTGTCTCCTGGCACGGCCGCTCCAGACCCGTCACCATCTTGGAATCTCTGTACTCATATTTTATAATAAAATTATTATACTTAGTTCTTCTGTTGGGCAATGCTGTAATCTTTAATAATTTACTTGAGTTTCCATTTTTTTGGATTCCTGTCACTTTTGTCATATCTCTTGATGCTCCGTATTGTGAGGATATTGATGCATTTGCTATGCTTTCTCCTTCCTGTATCTTACCTTTGCCAGCTCCTCTTTTACCTTTTCACTAACACAGAAGTATATTCATATCTACATTCTGTGCTGCAAGGAGGGATTTTAAAGATGAGTTAAAGGGAAAATTGAAAACTGAAGGTATTAAGTGATTTGCAGTAAGTTCTCTTAGCATGATAATGTTAGAGCTGGGACTAAAACTTGAGGCTTTTGTCTCCTAATCTAGTGGGCTTTCTGCAGCTAAACTCATTGATTCATTTGTACAATGTTTATTGAATGCCTTTTCTCTACCAGGCACTATACTTGGTACCAGTAATACAAAAATAATGAGAAATGGTCTCATACTTCATAGTTAAGTAAGACAGATATGTAACAATATCTAGTTTTCAATGCAATAATATGCCAAAAAAATTATCTAATTTTTTCTTATTTCTGCAGGTCAGAGATCAGATAAACTGATATAATTATTAGAGATGACAACTTTAATTTGGAGGAGACAGTGTTTTCACTATTCATTTATGCATGTTTAAAAAATGAATAAGAGTTTGCTGATATACTTTCAGGAAAGCAATTAAAATGCAAGATCAAATATGAAAATAATTTTTTTAAATGAATTAATAATTACAAATGATACATATCATGTTTTATGTGTTCAACACGTTTTTATGTGAGAGAACTGAAATATTCTTCAGTTGTCCTCATAGGTTTGTTTAGTATTGTGACTTCAAGCCTAAGGTTTATGTGTTTGTTTATAGATCCTTTTTATGGTGACTTGTGAACTTTCTCCTTTTTTTCTCCCTTCCTCAGATTTTCATCACCGTGAATTGCCTGAGTACAGATTTCTCCTCCCAAAAAGGGGTGAAAGGACTTCCTTTGATGATTCAGATTGATACATACAGTTATAATAATCGCAGCAATAAACCCATTCATAGAGCTTATTGCCAGATCAAGGTCTTCTGTGACAAAGTGAGTAAAGTGACAGTTTGTCCTATAGGTATCTTTGTTATTAAATATTATTTTTAATGGCATTTCCCCCTTGTCACATTCACTTGTCTAGTGATGTAAAAATAATCAGTTTATCAATCACAATGGGAGTAGTAATGTTTTATTCTCAATTCCTGTTAGATATCTAGGGTGTCATCAGTCAACTGTATTTTTTGTTTGTTTGTTTTTGGTAATCATTTTTATCACTAATTTAATGACTGATTGACATTGCACTGTGACTTAGTCAGCTCAGGTTGCTATAACAAAATACCATAGACTGGGTGGCTTAAACAACAGAAACTTATTTCTCATAGTTATAGAGACTGGGAAGTTTAAGGTCAAGATACCAGCCAATCAGGCTCCTAGTGAGGGCTCTCTTCCTGGTTTGCCTATGGCTGCCTTCTCACTGTATCTTCCCATGGCAGAGAGAAAGAGATTGAGTGCAAGCAACAGCAAGCTCTTTGGTGTCTCTTCTCAGGGCACTAATCCCACCATGAGGACCCTACTCTCATGACCTCATCTAAACCTAATTTCCTCTCAAAGGCTCCACCTTCAAGTATCATTACATTGGGGGTTAGGGCTTCAACATATAAGTTTTGGGGGACACACACACACCGTGCTATGGGTCTAATTCAATTAGATAGCTGAAATAGCAGATTAATAGTCTTTACTGGGTATAGATCCTTTCCCAGAACATATCAATGCAAGCTTTATTATTTTATGGGTTAAATGGGGACTCTTTAAGACTTTTTGAAATGGAAATAGCACCTATAAAATAAGTTCATTAGTACACATGCACTCAGTAAACATGTACTTTGAATTTCCCTGAATTCCACCATAAAAGACAAAGCGATTAGAGAGCAAAGCTTAGCATTCCATGATTAGGTGACAGGAGATCCTCACAAACTCCAAATATGAGTGGGACTAAGTATCAACAATTTTAAGACCTGTTTAATATCAGCATCTGAGAGGGAAAGTAATGGGGTCATTTAATGGCCAAAGATCAAGAAACATACAAAATTGCCCAGTGTACTCACTGGAAAGCGAAGTGGGTGATCTGAGGACAGCATGTGAAACTCAGGTGGGAGGTTATAAATTCTGTGGACCCCAATTTGCTGATGAGTGCAAAGGGACTGAACAGTGAAGTGGTTTTGGCTCTATGAACTCTGAAAAGTTGTAGACTGAAGTTCCCTTCTAAGACAAAACCCTGCTCTGGGAAAAAAAACTGCTGGGAGTAAAATCCAAGTTGAGTTGGAAAAGAAAAAAGGTGAAAAAGAAAGAGAAGATCAAAATAAAAATGAAGATGAAGATGGGAAGGGATACAGAGTAGGCAGATCTCAGAAATGCAAGACGGTTTTTGTACCTCTTTGTGAACACCCCAGAAGAGGGAGCATGAAAGCCATGAAGCTAGAACGGCCCTGGCCCACTCATTTCACTTGAAAATGACCAACAAAAAGAAAAAACAGTTGAATCCCATACAATGTCTCATGAGAAGAGGAGATTAAGATATGACTGACTTCTCTATGGGCAAAGAGTATATGCCAGAAAGACATGCCCACAAAAAAGCAGATGAAAACTGTAGCCTAATATTTCAAAATGAGCTAAATGAAACTAAGAAAATGATAGAAATTATGAAGGTCAACATAAACCACAATTTGAAAAGCTCAGACATGAGCTGTTTGGAAAATAAAATGATTTGCAAAGAGATATGGTAGAACTCAGGAAAGAATTTAGACATAAAAGATTAAAATATATCAGAAATAAAGACTACACTAGAAGCAGCACAAGAGTGAATAAATATAAAAGATAACGCCTTAAGAAAATGCAGATTGGAGAAGAGCAAAATTTTAAAAATCAGAGGAAATGAAGAAAGATGTGAGAGAAAATAACAGATATAGAAGAGAGCTAAAGAAGATCCAGTGTACATACACTGGGAATCTTTGAGCAAAACAAACAAACGAACAAACAAAAACCCCCAAATGATGGAACAGAACAAATGTTAAAAATGATAAATCAGGAAAATTTGCAACAGAAGGTGCTCAGATTTAAATGGGCTACCACATACTTGGGAAAATTGACCCCAATATCAAACAGTCAAGCTATTGGACTTTAAAAATAAATTGGGGCATCTAAGTAAAATACAAAAAATAAATAATAAATCACTTATTAGGAAACGTTTGTGATCAATCTTTTCAACAGCACCACCTTGTCAAAGACAATGATATTTAAAGAGATCAAAAGATATTTAAATAAATTGGGGCATCTAAGTAAAATACAAAAAATAAATAATAAATCACTTATTAGGAAACTTTTGTGATCAATCTTTTCAACAGCACCACCTTGTCAAAGACAATGATATTTAAAGAGATCAAAAGATATTTCAAGAGAGCCAATGATTTTACGTCCTACCAAATTGACTTTCAAGAGTAAAGACAAAACAAAATAAACAAACAAAACCACCAAAAATCAGGGACATATTCCTTCTTGGGGACCGTAGTAGAGAACAAGCTTCAGACAACCAATATGACTGTAAAGACGTTGATGAGAGAACTGATGGTGAGCATTAAGTATATATTTACTTATAGATGTAATTATAAGTGATGGAAGAGACAGTATCACAGTATGTTCTGACAATGTAGACATAGTACAATTATTTAAAAATTGGGGAGGATGAGAGTATATAATACATAGAATAAGCTGAGTAACTGTTTATTAATTGTAAGTAAAAGGATACTACTACATATTAGATGCTGGGGGGAGCGAGGAAGGGGGAAAATAGGTTAGTATCTAATTCAGTATTGCCCATCACTCTTAAAGGTTCTGTAGTCAGTTGCATTAAAGGTCTACTATGCTATTAAAATGTCTGAAAGTTCTGGATTAGCAATGATAGTGCATAGGGAGAAATGGGCTCCCATGAGCAGAGAGCAGGAACAGTAGAAGGTAGAGATGGTCATGTGAAGAGAGAAGAAAAACACGTTAACTAGACCTACACAGGGGTTTAGGGACATATAGTATAATGGTAAACATCTCTGAAATCTCAATAGAATTTCAGCCTATGATGATTTCAATTAGTGGCCATCATCCAGCCATCAGAGCAGCACAGCAATCTGATGGACATCTGGCAGTTTCCATGGTATGGAGGCCAGTTAAACTGGTATGTAGAAAGGGTAAGAAAACAGTGGGTCCGACAGCAGAAGTAACTTGCCCAGAGTCACACAGTGAAAATGTAGAGGAACTGGATGCAAATATAGTTCCGATTCTAAACTTATACTCTTTGAGTTGATAAATAACTTTATACAAAAATACCAAAATGACAACTGGCAATTCAAAACCTCAACAAAGGTAGCCTTTAAATATAAAACAAGACCAAAAAATTAGCTTACATATTAAATTCAGCAAATTAAACATTAAAAAAGCATTTTCAAATGATGCACAACATAGAATTTAAAAAGTGCAAATAGGAAAGCATTCAAGTAATTTGAATTTCCTTGCAATACCAAGGTTAAAGCTTTGGTTACCCCACCCCACCTCCCCCAAAATTTTATTTTGAATTTTCTTACTTCATTCTAGATATTCCAAGGGGGACTATAGAGTCCCCTCCATGAATCCCCTTCTTGGAAGTAAGGAGTAAAGTTAGAGGCAAGGGAAAGGGAGGGAAGAATTGGGTAGAGGGGGACTGGGCCATCCATTTATCTCCACTTTGGTAGTTGGAATTGAAAGTGGGAGAGAGGACTTAAAGAATGCTCATATAATTATTCTATAATTTTGATGTAATAAATACCAAAGGAAAAATAAAAAAAGCCCAATAAACACATGCAGAATGCACAGAAGGTATTATATCATTCACCTATGTCCTAGAATGAAAGGGACTATAAGAAGCCAAGAGGGTAAATTAAATGATTGATTATACCTTTTGTTTGAAAATATTTTTTATAAATTTTCATTCACAGTTATTTTGCCTCTAAAAGGAAAAGGGCGAAAAAAAGAATTTTATGGGTTTATCCAAAGCATTTATTTCCTGAAGTCATGCCCAAGGGTAATCTACAAGGAAAGAAATGGTTGGGAGAGTCACTTATTTACATGAGCATGTTTGTAAATATGTATAAAGACTGAAAAGAATCATATTAACAAACACTTTTCCAATGAAAAAATAGGTTGCATTACCAATAGCTCCTATTTTAAATATCAGTGCTAAATAGAAGAAAATAGTTGGGAAAATGTTGGGTAAGTGGCATTTATGCCAACCAGCTAGTGACATAAAGAGTTTCTAGAGAGTAGTTAGTTACACATCCTGATGTTAAGGGTTAGGTGGGGAGGGAGTGGTCAGGAAACTCATAAGGAGGAATTCTTATGGGCTATGTAGGGTGGATTAACTGTAATTACTGTCAATTTCTCTAGTAAGTTAAATACAAAATCCTTTGCCGTAATTTGTCATATTTCTATCTCTATTTTTGAAACCCAGGCAAAATTCACTCTTGGGAATTAAAAAGAGAAATAAAAGTTTAATTTTTACATTTTCTGAATGGGTGTGTAATTGCAAATGCTTAATTTGAATTATCCTCTAAAGCAAAAATGGTAAAATTTCCAATCCCAATCAAGAGTCTAGAGTGCATATGGAATTCTGCACTATTTATAGTTTTCCAGCTTGGTTTCTAATTAATACATCTGTGAGGTTGCAGATAAAAATAATGGCCTTCTCTAGCTTTTTTTGGATTATGATACTTCTATTGAAATATATACGTTTATGATTAAAAATTCAGGATCTGTCAATATATCTACCTATATTGGTACCTGTGTGTATATCTTCATATCTGTGCATAATTACTTCCATGTACATTTTGTTTTACTGCAAACAGTAACTATATATTGGGCAAAATTTGAGAAATAAAGCCACATTCTAAAATAAATAAGAGAAATAATTTAAATATTAAAAAAGAAATAAAGATAGACATCACGTGGCAGCAAAAGCGATCACAATATAGTCAAATTCTTCAGATGTATTTTTCAAATTTAACACTCCAGAGTGAAGATTCAGGTGGGGGGGGGCGGCCCAGTGGCGCACTGCTACAGTGCGCTGCTTGGGAGTGTGGTGGCGCTCCCGCCGAGGGTTCGGATCCCACATACAGACCGGTTCCCGCTTACTGGCTGAGCGAGGTGCGGGCGCAACACTGAGGGTTGCGATCCCGTTGCCGGACACGAAAAAAGACAAAAAGGAAAAAAAAAAAAGATTCAGGTGGGGGAAATTATTTTCAAATGATAAGTTTGGTATTTGTAGCAAATTTTACTTTTCTGGAAGAACTAGACTTTTTCCAGTATAGTAAGAGTGAAAAGAATATTTTCTAGAAGCTTCAGTTCACAAATAATCATAGAAAGAAAAAGAATTCTGGAAGATCTGGTTTGAGGGGAGCTTTTTCCACCTTAACTGAATGTATCAAAGCTTCCCTGGGTCATTGTGCAGTCAAAAGCTTTATTTTGAAAATGAGAACTGTGGTGGTTCTGAGAGTGGGTACTAGCAAATTTGCTTTGTCATGCTGATATCTGGGCATTCTGGGCAGGAAATTTCTTATATAGAAGTAGCACACAGACTATGCTTTATAGGGACCTACTCTGTGTTTTATGTTAATCCTTCGGATTTGGCATATCAAAGAATGCCTGAAAAATAATAAGCAAGTGATTTTCCTAAAAATCTACATTGAACATATATAAATCTTGCAACAGATTAATTCCAGACCTTTTCCTCATAGAAATAGTACAACATAAAATACTAACTCAGAAATAAAATTGCTTGACCAACCTTGGGATGTGTCTTGGGCGAGTTGTAATTTATATAGGTAGGTAAAAAAATGTCCTTATTTCTGTTTATATTAAATACTATATTGTACAAAGCTCTAAACACATAGGAAAATGCCTTATATGCACCCAACAGAAAATAATAGTTTCTATTACAAACTTGAGTACATTGGAGAACCTTTGCTTATATTTTATATTCACTTGAACAAGGTAATGTCTATGCATTTAACACTTTATTTGCTGAAAATATTATATGTTTTCTCGATACAAAAACTTGTTTTAATTAAACCACATGTGTGTCTTTTTCTGTGCATTTCCTTTTTCTTGACCCTTTTCCACTTTTCTATCAGTATGTTAGTTTTTAAAATTTGAATCATTATTGATATATTAAGGATTTAACACTTTGCAATATTTTATTGCAAGTATTTTCATTAATTTGTACTTTGCCTTTGAATTGATTTTTTCCATACAGAGAATTAAATGTTCTTATTGTCAAATCTCTCTCTTTTGTGTAATGATTTGGGGACAATTTCTAAAATGTTAGAGGTTGCTGGCCGGTCTGTGCTTCACTGCTCTTAATGCTACCACGATGGGCAGGAAATATAACATGCATCTGAAACTCAGGGAAGGAGTTTAGGCTGGGGGTGTTGATCTGAATGTTACCTGTCTAGAGCTTTGTGAAAACACAGATGCAGATGAATTCTCCTACAGCAAGAATGGAGAGAGAGAAAGGAAAAGGAAACTGTTGGAATGTCTGTATTTGGGAGATAAAAAGAGGACAATGAGTTAGCAAGCTGACATAGAGAAATGACCAGAGAAAATATCATCAGCAAATCATGGCAGGTCACAAAGGGAAGATATATAAGGTGGTGGTCAACTGGTTAAGTAGGATGGGATTTGGCAATTTGGTAAAAGGAGCCAATGAAAAAGTCAAATTACAAGGAATAGAAGAGCAAAAGGGAGGTGAATAGACCAATTTTTTCTCTTACTTGGTTGAAGGAGCCCTGTCTCTAACAACATACAAAAATATTGAAACAATAACAAAATACTTGTATATACAAAATGATCCTACATCTTGTGTGGTTTCCTTATGCTCCCCCTCATTTCTACCACTGTAATGATTTTTTAATGTTCCGTAGCAACAAGCAAAGGAAAAATTGTATAAGGAATCCACACTCAACTTTAAAGCCCTCTGCATGCCTAGGAATGAATTTAATAGGTCAATGCTTCATCCTCTGACATTTTATTATAATCACTAAAGTTATTTAACAAGCTTCACTAGGTTAAGGAACTGGATCTGGTCTTCCCATACAGATTCAAAACTGAGGTTCTTTAAATAGGCGAGATACCAAAAAAGGAGAAAACGTGGGAGAGGTGGGACCCCTCGCAGGTTAGAAGTGTAGAAAGGACTCATGAGTGGTCTTGGCTTTCAGAGCCAAAGCTAGACCTCTCCGGAGGGATGGAAATGTTGCTGCCTGGTCTCCTCCCACCCTGTGTTGTTCATATCCCTGTGAGTGTGAGTGTGTGTGTGTGTGTGTGTGTGTGTGATCGTATTTCTGTAGGATGGAAATGTTGCTGCCTGGTCTCCTCCCACCCTGTGTTGTTCATATCCCTGTGAGTGTGTGTGTGTGTGTGTGTGTGTGTGTGATCGTATTTCTGTACACTCTGATAATATGTCTGGCATTGTCTATATTTGTATATTTGTTTTTCCCTGTCAGGGAGCAGAAAGAAAAATCCGAGATGAAGAGAGGAAGCAGAACAGGAAGAAGGGGAAAGGCCAGGCCTCCCAAACCCAGTGCAATAACTGTGAGTTTCGATGAGACTGACTTTGCTCTCTCAGGTGGGCCAGGTCCACTGGCAGAACAGGTGGAAAGAAGTGGGTTGCAGGTAAAACTACGTATATGCCAGGCATGGCTTGCTTTCCACTGGCAGTGGAGACAGGCTGATTGTCCCTGTGAAAAGCAAATAGAATCATATGAGCACAGTGTGTTTGAACTAGGAAGGACTTTGTGATATCATGGAGACCAACATCCTCCTTCATATAGACTAGCAATCTAGGGCACACAGAGGAACTGGAGGATGTGAGGGGACCTGAGCTCCACCTCAGGAGTGCTCACTTGAAGTCCATGCTCTTTCTGTTGGTTTGGCAGGAGTGGGGTGGGGGCTTTTAAATGATGTGCACATCTATGATATTCTTAAAGCGTCATCGGAGAAAATCATGAACTGTAGCTAAATCTGGGGCTTATAGCTGAGAGTCCTGAGTCATGCATCACCCTCTCATTTATGGGTTTTGTGATCCTGCAGCCTCTGATGGGAAGTTGGCTGCCATACCTTTGCAGAAGAAGAGCGACATCACCTACTTCAAAACCATGCCAGATCTGCACTCACAGCCGGTCCTCTTCATACCCGACGTGCACTTTGCAAACCTGCAGAGGACTGGACAGGTAACTAAGAACCACCTGCCATCCAACCACAGGGCTGGTAGGGCCTTAAGATATAAGTGCTTTAGGAGGTGTTGACCTTAAAAATAAAACTCACCTTCAGTCCATTAGAGGAAAAGTCAATGTCATTCCCTACAGTAAGTGATTCTTTATAAAAAGGAATGTATCAGGAGAGAAAACTGACTTCCTAAGGGAAAGAAGAGAATAGCCTGGTTTTAGTGAAGTGTTGACAAAGCAATGAAAGAGGAAGAAAGTAAGAAGGCTGATCACCTGTAAGAAAAGTTGTGTTTTGTCAGCTTTGGTAGCAGGATTAGCCTGATGCAGTAGAGCACCACCTAATGGTGGGAAATTGAAATGCACCTCTAACTTCGTAAGTTACGCCAGGGGAAAATTCTTAGATTTAATAAATCCCCATCAACAATTTTTCCCTTAGTCAATTAACAGTTCCCATTGAATTGGTAAATAATTTCACACCAAAGAAAAATGAGTTGTAGAAAAGCCCTTTAAAAAACAAAAATTATTCCTGTCTTCTAGGTATATCTACAAGTAAATGATCTAATATTAAACTACATACATTATACGAAGTTATACGATCAGTTTTGGTAGCAGGATTAGCCTGATGCAGTAGAGCACCACCTAATGGTGGGAAATTGAAATGCACCTCTAACTTCGTAAGTTACGCCAGGGGAAAAATTCTTAGATTTAATAAATCCCCATCAACAATTTTTCCCTTAGTCAATTAACAGTTCCCATTGAATTGGTAAATAATTTCACACCAAAGAAAAATGAGTTGTAGAAAAGCCCTTTAAAAAACAAAAATTATTCCTGTCTTCTAGGTATATCTACAAGTAAATGATCTAATATTAAACTAACTTAAATGTCTAAGAATTAACTCATTATGGTAGCTCAAGTTGACAGAATATTATGCAGTCACTAAAATTTTAATTATTGAAACTATGTAGCAACATGGAACTAGTTATGAAAATGTTCGGTGAAGAAAAAGTAGATTACCAATTTGTGTCTATACTGTGATCCCAAATGTATAACTGAACTTGAAGGGAACAAGAAAAATTACAGCACTTTTTACAGGGTTATGTGATGGGGCTGATGTTTTCTTTATGTCTTTAGTGGTATTCCTTTTATGTGATAAATTAAAAGCTTGTGAAAAAAGAAAACAATAATTATTTCCCTAGAATTAGCCAGAATTGTCTTTCACCAAACCAATTAGGATTTAATGACTTTTGCATCGATTAGTTTTCTTTTAAATCCAAAGTCCTTTGAGAAAAGGTCTGCTTTGAGAAATAGGTCATACTGACACATTCAAGTTTTTTTTCCTTTCTAAGTGTGTAGACACTCACTGAAATTGATCTTAGTGTAGAAAAACAAATCGTTATTGGCTTCACTTTCTCTTTCTGGAAAATACCATATTTCATCCTCTGGTATTCACTGTGCTGTTTCATTATATGTATGAGACAAAGCAGTTATATCACTGATACAACATGGTTACAAAATAGCCATACCTTTTTCTTAGAGAGAATTTCCACTAAAAACTAATTTAATATTTCCATCTTGTGTTAGTTGTTTGATAGGAACAAGGACAAAAGGGAGAAAGGAAGAATTTTATAACTTAGCAAGATAGTGCCAGCACCTAGTTTTTTTTTCTTGTTGTTTTGTTTTTTTTAATTCCCAAGAACTTGGTGGTGATTTGTGTATGTACTGTCTTTGCCCCATGGGATTTTATGGAGCTAAGTTTCCACACCTTCTAAAGAGGGGATAATTGAGTTAAATTGTTCTTGTTTTTTCTGTCATGCTTCTGGCTTCAATGCCTTGTCAACACTGACAACCTGAACAGCTCTCTTGGCAAGATTTCTCTGAAATATAAAAAGCTGTAAATGAATCTTAAGAGGAAAAGGGACTCAGCCTGCCTGCTCATGACTGTCAGTCCCCTGGCCTCACTTGCCTCCTGCGCTCCCAGCTTGAGGCTGAAGGAGAAGGAAAGGGCAGCCTTTACAATTTGTTGTTTTCAGCAATTGCAAAACAGTTAAGTTCTGCTATCTGGAGGCCACCCTCACAGAGCCCTGTGGCCTTGGGTTCAAAGCCAAGGGTCAGGGAGGGAGCCTGCCTGGAGCTCCTGGAAACAAAGTTACACACTCAGCTGTGCCCTAGAACAGCCCCATGAATGTTCTGTGACTGCAGAACTTGCTTAGCTGAAGAAAGGAGCTCCGGCAGTGGCTGGCTGGTGCTTTTAAGGCTGTCTTCTCTCAGAAGAGCTGAATGCTGGGAGAACCTTCCAAAGGCAGGAGGGAAGAGGCAGCGCCATGGCCTTAGAAGTGGAATGGGTCAGAGGGTGGCCGGCTTTGACATGCAAAACAAGAGCTAGTGGTGGCAGGTCAAAAGACCCCCCCAAAGGGGCAGGGAGGCAAGCGATAGTGTGCAGCTCCGTAGCCACTGCAGGCGTGAGTCTGGCTAAAACCAGCTGCATTGCAGCTCTGCACAGCGGCAGGGCCAGCAGCCCTGTAGATCTCAGGGTCAGGGAGATACCCCGAGTTGTGCTGAAGGCACATCAGTTGTGAAGCAGCAGCTCCTATTCAGCCAAAGACACGGGCCGGAGAGTGAGCCTTTTCACTGTCAGCCCATATGTCCTCGCATATGTTCACATGTGGATTGGAATAGTCTTCAGACTATTTTTAAAGACGAATATGAGGGAATGAAACCAATGGACAGGCCTGATGGAGACCTTTAGTCTCACTCTCCTTGTGTTAAAGCCCTGATATTCACTGCTGCCTGTGTCTGAGCGCCTTTAAAAGACAAATGATGGGGCCGGCCTGGTGGCGCACTGCTACAGTGCCCCGCTTGGGAGCACAGCAGCGCTCCCACCGAGGGTTCGGATCCCACATACAGACCGGTTCC
>NW_007731934.1:12793-54309 GCF_000696425.1 Galeopterus variegatus
CACTGAGGGTTGCGATCCGTTGCCGGACACGAAAAAAGACAAAAAAAGGAAAAAAAAAAAAAAAAAAGACAAATGATGAGGGGAACTTGGGAGAAATTGTGGGAGCAGAGGCATCGTCTTTTTGGATAATGTGGTCTTGGCAGTATCAGCCTTCCTCAAAGCACCCGAACCCAAGGAGGACACCTGTCCTCCCTCACACCCTTGACAGTTGTCATTTGTAAACAATCTTCCCCTGAAACACGGGAGTTCTTGCTAAGGATTCAGATTCCTGAGTTCCATCCCAGGTCTTTCAAATGAAGATGTCTGAAGTAGGTTCTAGGAATTTGCATTGATGATAAGTCTCCACATGTCTTTCATGCATTCTGAAGTTTGAAAACATGCTCTAAAAATTCAGTTAGTGCAATGGGCCCAACAGCTGATAAGGGAGAAATGGGGTCATTACGTGGGAGGAGGAGAAATGACAATGAAAGGACAGTGATAGGGACAGTGAAGCAGAGGCCATTCAGGAGGGCAGGAAAACACTTCAGGCCGCTTCCACGTTTGGGTCACCAACCACTTTGCAGACAGCGTCTGTCACCCTGCCAGGGAAGCCCAGAGGGTAAATGCATTATGCGACATTTAAAGAAAGCAGCAAAACACAAGCCATCATTATGAAGTTTTTCAAAACAATCCAGTTGTGTGGCCCGAGGTATGACCCAGCCTCCCTTCCTTACATGGGCACCCCATGTGCATTTAAACAGACATTTCCATTTCTAGTACATCACAATGACAGATGGTCTGGATGCCACACTGAAACTGGGGGTGGGGAAAAAAAAAACCAAACTGTTACTGTTTCAGAAGAAATAAAGTATACAATACAATAGCCATAAAAAAAAAAAATTAAAGGGAGAAAGTTCCTGTAGAAATCTGAGCTAGTGACTAAAATGACTCATTCCCAGAGAGTTCCAGGTAACCAGTTTTGTTATATAACCAGGTCTAGGCCTGGCAGCCACCCAGGAACTGCCAAGAGCCTTTGAGAAAGTCTGTAGGGAGGGTGTCCCTCTAGGGCTCTCTCCAAGGCTGGGACAGGAACAGCGTCTAACTGTATTATAATCAGAGGCTACTCTTGAAGTTAGCATGTAAATGTCTGATATCAACTGAGGTATTATTCTAAACCCAAACACAAATCATCCTGAAGCACACAGATAAAGCTCACAAAAGGCCCACAGTGAACTTTTAGAAATAATTGGGTATAGCAGATCTTCTCTGGATTTCTCCCATAGTTCTGTAAAATAATAAGGATTCTGCATAATTTCTTTAATTCTGATTCTACCTGCTGCCATGCTGACCACCTAAAGAAGACTGTCCTGGGAGATCTTCCTTCTGGCCAGGAATACCTTCCAGAGCTAAATGATGTTTCCCAGCCTGAAGATAGTTGCTCTTAAATTTCTGTGGCTATGGGATGCCAGGGCAATCCCGGCCCCTTTGGGGAGTTAACAGAGAGGCCTGGGGTTACTGCCATACTACAATGGGACCCTTTTGCCCATCCCCTTGCCAGTAGCACAGTGCCTGGAGTCAGCTTGTCTCTGGACCAAATTGGATGTTACTCACAGGCCCTGCTCCAAGAGCCACCCTGCAAGCCAGTGCCTTTCTAAACAATGAATTTTAAATCCTTCCAAAATAGTTCCTCAGTGTCAATAGCAAGATATGGCTTACGGCCATAGGTAGCCTGATCAGACTGACTTTAGCTAGACATAATCAGATTTGCAATTTTATTTTATTAAAAGCTAAGAATTAACCCCAGGGAGAATGTGAAGAGGTTAAATTTGCATTTCCTTTGAAACACACACATACACACAGCGTCATTATACAGATTTGTCTTTTGTCTATTTTAAGAGACAGTTTCTGCCTTAGGAAAGTCTGCGCACCACGTGGTATGTTTCCATTTCTTGCCTCTGACCTACAGTAAGCCTATTGTTTTGTTCCACAGGTGTATTACAACACGGATGATGAACGAGAAGGGTAAGACACTCAGTTCTTTCACTTAAACACCCAAAGCCTCTTCATGCCAGTGGAAATGCTCTTCCAGCACTGAGTATCCTTCCAAGTCTCTCCTTCCCCCCTCTTTCCTTCCTATAATCTGCCTTTGAATAACTAGCTGTTTTTCTAAGTGACCCCTCTCTTCCTTCCCATCTTTTCACCAATAATCCAGTTACTGAAATCTTCCTGATAGCCCTCCCTACCCATCGTTTGGTCCCAACACAAGATCAAGCTGAGCCTGAGGCATGAGTCAAAGGAGACAGCCTCTCCTACTTCCAGTACTACCTGGGCCACCCATGAATACTTCTTGAAGCCCTCGCTCTGGGAAGTGATCCCGGTGGGCCAGTGGGGAGGCTGGTTTGAATGCAACTGGGAAGGCTGAGAACCTTTTCACTGTCCTCTAGAACTGTAGGTAAGAGAGGGATCACTAAGGCTCCCAGTGTCTTCCACATCAAGTCTCTGCATTACAGTGATTGGCGGTGTTCTCCATCTTTGAATAGGATACGTGTCTACCTGAAAGTGGTCCTGCAGTTGTTTAGGGGCAGTCAAATCTCTAAACTGCTTTCTATCCTTTAACTCATCTTATAAACTCAGAATTTTAGAGCCCAAAAGGAACATTCAAGGTCATTTAGCTGACTGTCCTAGGCAATGGTAACATCTACACCACATCCTTGACAGGTGGTCAGCTTGCTTCTACTCAAATATTCCCAGTGCTGGAGAGCTCGCCATGTGTGAGATAGATCTTCACACTGTTGGACAATTCCAGCTCTTAGGAAGTTACTTTGTTTGTTGAGCTGACTTCTACCTTCCTTTGACTTCTACCCATCAGCTCTAGTTCTGCTTTCTGCATAAGTCTCATCCTTCCTTATCATTCAAACATCCCCTACCTCTCTACAACTGTTCTTGGTAAAATATAGTTCTACTTCTCAACATCTTAATTTCCCTCCAGGGGGGATTACTAAATTTGTTAATAGTCTCCTTAAAGAATAAACTGTGTTCTGGACCACATGAATTGCAGATTATATTGGGATAATTTCTTCTTATGACTTAGATGCTGTTTTTCTTTTCTAGAACTACATTCATTTTCAATACCTACTTTATGTTCTTGGTTTGCATTAGGTATACGTAACTAAAATCTCTAGATCATTATTTATTTTTTTCAAACTATGGTCAAACCATGGCTTCCCTATTTTTATGTGATTAATATATTTACTTGTAAAACATCTCACAGTTGGCAAACTGAGTGGAGCAGATATTGCTGAGTCATTCCTAGAGAAGAGGTTGACAGACTGTAACCTGAGGACCAAATCTGGCCCACCATGGGTTTTTGCAAGATAAGAATGGTTTTTATATATTCAACAGTTGAAAAAATTCAAAAGAATAATAATACTGCGTGACTTGTGAAACTTATATGAAATGCAAGTGTCCATGAATAAAGTTTTACTGGATCACAGCCATATGAATTCCTTTCTGTATTTTCAGCAGCTCTTTTGGTGCTACAACAGCAGAGTTGAATAGTTACAACAGAGGCCATATGGCTTAAATATTCACTGTCTGTCCCTTTACAGAAGAAGTTTGCCACCTTCTTCTCAATGCTGAAGGACAGAGAATCTCACAGGAATCAGCAATTCCCCACCTGGTTAGGGGCAGAACCTTGTCTGGGACTTGACCTCTAAATTCTGAGTTCTAAATTTTCTTAATACCTAATTAGAGGGTTGTTCTTATCTTGGCACATAGTTAATATATTTCAAGTGGTTGGAATGAACAGAAATGATGATTAGTACTATCAATCCTAATCACTTATTCACATATGTTACAAGGGACAGCGTGGTGTCAAGGAGAGGATGCTGACTCTGAGGTCAGGAAGCCCAAGTTCTACCCTGCATTACCACTCACCAGTGTGAAGCCTTGGCCAGCTCCTTGATCTCTAGGCTTTGGTGTCCTCGATTTTACATTGAGGATTTCGTATAAGACGTTCTGAGATTCCGTCTAGCACTGACTTTGTATTATTCTCATGAGAACACAGTATTATGAGCAAGAAGTGCCTGAGATCCTAAATGCTCCTTGATGTGCGGAATTCAGTGTTCCTCCAAGATCCTGCCATTGCCATGGGATGCTGCTTGGAACCCTCAGACTTCAATCCTCTCTCAGAATTTCTCTTCTCCCCTTGCTTCTTCTTAAAGGCATACCACTATCTCCACTGGAGTGAGACTTTAGGAAACAAAAGCCAGAAGGGGGTAAAAGTTGGGCAGGCCAGCCCTGCAGATTGGCCCTGTGCCAGCTCAAAGCATGTTCATCAGAGAAGTGAGAAGGGACTTGCTCATCAGGCTGTGAGTGTCCAGCAGAGGGCCCTGCCTCTCCTGCAGGAGGGAGGTCCTGTAGATGCTGCCAGACCAAGCCAGAAGCTCGGCACAGTGTTGCTGAGAAAAAGAGGCAGTTCTGGATGCCCATCTTCCATGGAAGCAAACACTTTGGCTAGAATTCAATGCCCTTTCGGGAAGTTAGAGATTATTAATCAATTAACAGTGGGTACACTTAATCAACATAATGTTAAATCTATCACACCCACCCTGTATTCATCAGCAGTCTTTGTAGGGCTACAAAATAAGATCCTTTTAGAATACTGCACTATTTCTTTTCAAGGAGCAATTTTCCAGAGAACCAAGTGCTTTCTTTTGATAGAGCTCTCAGGGATGCCAAGCAAACCATGAAATGTAGGGTGCAGTGTGCTATGTTTTACCACATACTCATGAGTATAAGGTGATTAAAAATATAGGGCAATTTTCCTATTTTCCCAAGGAGAAGATGAAAACATAAATTAAAGCTTTTGGGCCAACTTGAATAGGTAAGCCTTTATGAATAACCAAAAGGGTCAATGATTTACTGATATTTTGTTAATTTAATTACACATACATTTAAAGAATAACATATTGCTTAATTTACAAATATCTGTCACATTTTATAAAACACTTTTATGCAAATTTTTAATAATTTATCTTTGACATCAGGTTTTTTCTCATTGCTAAAGTTACTTTTTACCTCACTGTTTATCAGGGCAATTCTTCACTACCATAAAAGTTGAGATACTTTTTAAATCCACATAAATGAGATTGTCTTTAAAAATTTTATTCCCAAACCACAAATACTGATTCTCATAACATTAGAAAGAAATAACTGCATAATGATTGCCAAAATGTCACCTCCATTTCTTAAATTACATTTTTAAACTTTTAATTTTGAGATAACTGTAGATTCACATGCAGTTGTAAGAACCCCCCCAGTTGATATATTTTTGAATTTTTTATTATTAGATATTACATTTATAAATCCACTCAGTAATATTCAAATATGCCTCAAATATGCAAAGGAGATTTTTTTTTTAATTTAAGAAAATGAAAACCAATTTTACTATCCCTCGGAGCCAATTTTACCAGTTCTTTACATTAGTACTAGTTATTCTTGCTTGTATACTAGTTTGCCATTTTTGAGAATTGGGAGATTTAAATCTAAGACTCTTATAACTAAGCTTTACCTCCTTTTATAAATGTAAGCTATATTTACCCTATTTGTTGCTTTCTCCTTCTTTCCTCCCTCCCTCCCTCTCTCCCTCTGTTTCTCTTTGGGATCAATTTCCTACTTCCTGAAGAACTCTGTTCAGTATTTCTTTTGTCATGAAACTTTTGGCAACAAATTCTCTCAGATTATTAGTTTGTTGTAAATGTTTTCATTTGCAATCACTTGTAGGATATTTTTGCTAGGTATAGAATTCCAGTTTGGCATTTATTTCCTTTGTGTTTTGGTTTCCATCATTTCTGTTGAGAAGCCAGCTGTCTTACTGTTGCTCTTTTGAATATGATGTTTCTTCCTTTTCTCTCTTCTTTTATGAATGCTTTTAAAGTTGTCTCTTTCTCTTAAGTTTTCAGAATTTTCATTATAATGTTTCTATGTCTAGGTTTTCTTTGTATTTTTTCCTGCTTTGAATTTTATAGCACTTACTGAATATGTTTATTGTTGATGTCTTTATCAGTTTTACAACATTCTTGGCTGTGATCTCTTCTAATATTGCTTCTTCCCTGTGCCCCCTCCCCCCACCTCCCTCTTTCCTCCCCAACTTCTTTGGGATTCTAAATGCATATTAGAACTTTTTATTGTGTTCTTGTGTTTTTAATGTTTTGTTTTGTTTTTTTCTGAATTTTCTGTCCTCTTTGCTCATCATGCTTTAGCCTGAATATTTTCTACTGACCTAATGTTATATTCTCTTCTTCTGGGTCTGATCTACTGTTAAGCTCATCTATTGAGTTCTTAATTTTAATTATTGCACTTTTTAGTCCTAGGATTTTCACTTAATTGGTTTACTTATTTTTTAATAGATTCCAGCTCTGTATGTTTTGTCATTTATTTTCACAAACACAATAATCACAGTTATTTTTAAGTTTATATCTGATAAATAAGTGGGCTGTAAGTGTTTTATGTGGGTCTTTTTCTATTGTTTATTTTTCCCTTGGTCCTATTTATTAGTCAACTTGATAAATATCAATTCAATGGTGAACAGTGTATATAAAAATTATGGAATCTCTGGATGACATTATTTTTCTCTTGTGAAGGTTTTTTCTATCTTCTGTTGTGCTGCCTGAGTGGGTGTTGATTACCATAATTGAGTCAGCGACAGAACTGACCCAAAGCTGGGTTGCAGATTTTATTAGCCTCAGATTGTTTCTGGCTCATCCTAGATTATAGCTCTAAGGGTCTTACTATGGGTCTTCTTCCTTGGGTGGGCCTTCTGAGCATAGTGAGACTGCCAAAACATCCTCTACAATTTTCAGGGGTTCTCTGCTTAACTTATTCTCTTGTCCTGTGCTACCTAAGAACTTGGTAAATACCCCAGGAGGAATACCACAGAGGGTCTGACTCACTTCTTGTGCCCTTCTACTCTCTGGAAGTTTGACTATAAGTCCTGGGTACCTTTGCATCCCTAAACTCTAGTTTTTGTTTCTCTAACACTATGAGATTGCTAAAAGCTATGCCAGCTTCTTCATTCTTGGTATGTGCCTCTCCTGGAATTATCATCCTTTATGCCCCAGACGAGATTGGCAAATGGTTTGAGGGGAAAAGTGGTCACTGATTATTAGCTCACCTCTTTTGCAGTTTTCTTCTGAGATCTCAGCTCCTCAAGTTCTGGCTGCCTCATCAGAAGCACTTTGATACCTTCCATAAGATCTTTTACAAATTTTAGGCAGTTTTTCAAGTTGTTCTTGGCTGAAACATTGTTTTGCCACAGGCTACAGCATCTTAACTGGGAACAGAAGTATCTGTATTACTTTTTTAAATGATCTTTCTCGGGTCTAGTGACTGAGTCACTTATTACTTGCACTTTGAGCTCATAACTGCTAATAAATCTATGTGTGGTCTCTGTTTGTTTTACTGTTTCTGTCGGGTGAATTCTATAAACACCCCAAACTAGCATTGATTAAAGTCATTTTGGGATGACTTCTCCAGAAAGTAGTTTATTGAAAGTGAATTAATTGAAGTGCTCCTCCATAATGTGAAAGACTTTGTGAGGACTTGAATATAAAGTGACCTCCTCTTTTCTGAGGCTAATGTAGAGGAGGAACCTACATTTATTTAGGGCATTAATGGTAATCAGCATCCGTAGGCCATAAGCAGAGTTGTGAAATAGACAAACTCTGTCTCCATGGTACCTGCAACCCCTTTCTGCACTTTTTTTTGACACCTCCTTCCTCACCAGTCACCCAACGTCTAGTGCAGTTCAGCCTGTCAAGGAGGATGCAACATTGCCTTTCCCGGGTGTGGCCAAAGACCCGTGCTTGAGACCTGACACCTCCCCGATATTTTCCTGATGAAACTTGGCACTCTTTTGTTTATACCTCAGGGACTTGCTTTCTCTGAGATTAATCCTATAAGACAATGGCTGAATGTGCCACTGTACCTGGAGTCACTCTACGTACCAGCCACCCCATTGTGCCAGTGGGATGAGATTGATGTCAGAGAACACACCTTTTCCCAGTTCTCCAGTCCTTTTGTGGCACAATCCAGTGTAATTGCACTGGCACCAGGAGATCTGAAATTTGTGTTCTTTTATCTGTCAAAGGGGACTGTCATATCTGCCCTTCCTTTCTTGCCTTGCTTTGAAAATAAATGGAACAGTTGAGTTTGGGCCACACAAGTTTATTGACTCCTACCAGGTTTATAGATTTGAAAGTGTGAAAAAGCATTTTTGAATCCCCAAGAGAAATGTGGTTTATTCAAGATGTTATTTTAATGGCACGGTTTTTCATGGCTCAGTACAGGGTGTTATCAAAAGTCAATAAAACCAGAAAAACAAATAAATCTTGCTTGGTGAAGAAAGAAGATCACTGACTTAGGAACCCTCACACAGCGTGAGAGAGTGTCTGGTGATATTTCGGGCTATTTACCCACTATTAACCTGTTGGTCACTGACTGCTGTGTGAACGGATTTTTAATCTTCTAGTCCTGAGGCCATGGTCACTCCAGTTTCGAGACGTGACAGAGTAACAAGATGTGCTTTTATCAAGGTAGTGAGAGGAAGGCAGAGGGAACGGTGCCATAAAAACTCATTACCACCTTCAGCTGGGACTTGAGTTTGAGGCTTTTCCTCTAGTTATTTCTATTAGTTTGACTTACTCGGGAAAAGCATAAGAGAATGCTAAGTCTTAATATCGTTTCTCAGACCCTTGCTGCTCCTTATCTCAGATTTACTGAGTAGCTTTATCATGCGGTTGCTCCCTCCGAGGCTGGTTATCTGAACAGCCTGCTTCACTCGTGAGCGGCATCGCGCTGCCCACGACACTTAACACATGGAGCTTTTGCTCATCACTGGGATGGGGACAAACTCGGCCCTCGCCCTGGCTGGCACACAGTGTTCATGAGACTTAAGTGACCAAGGAGATGAAATGTGCTTTGTAGCATCTGAAGACTTATTTGGGACTTTGACTGATGGTTGTACCTTCGTACCTCTATACAGCTAGGGTATGCAGAGGTAAATTAAAGCATCATTGGTTTAATAGTTTAAACTATTACTTTTAATAGTTTAATACTTTTGGGCTGTCTATAGTTTTGTACTGTGTGCTCTTTCTACCATTGGCCCCACCATTAGCCCAGCTTGAGAGCTGATAAATAACTTCATAGGGACAATAGTGCCAGCGTGGAGTTGCAGGGTTCCGCATTACCTAGGAAGCCTGAGGTTGATATAATGTCAACCTTCCATGCAGGGAGCTTTACCAACACTAGTCCTTAAACTGGACCAGAGTGGTAGTTGGGACTGTTTGCTCTCTGATGGTAAATGAAACTCTGACTTCTTTCAAATTGTCTGCCTTAGTAACTCCTCCTCATATCTCTTCCTCAGATCTCTCCAACTTGTAATCACTGTCATCGTCTTCATCTAACACGTCAGTGGTGCTTACAATGTGTCAGGGACCTTGTGGGTGCTTTACGTATGTGAACTCACCTAATTCTCTCAACAGCCTCTTTTTAAAGATAAGGAGACTGAGGCCCAGGGAGGTTGAGGAACTTGTCCAAGTTCCCACAGTTAATAAATTATGAAGGAGAGATAGTCGGGCCCCAGAGTTCCCGTCTTCACAGTTCTGAACTGCCTGTCTGCATTGCTTCACGTGCTCAGGAATCCCAGAGACAGTAAAAATTTCTAAAAACCTGCAACTGCTGCCTTGAGGGCTTGAGGAATAGTAAGATTTCATTGGAAGCATTTTCTCAGCATCAGCAACTTCTGTTCGTCCAATTTCTTTTCCACTCAAAAAGTCCTCTCCTTCGTTAGGGTGCCCAGAGTGGACAGGGACTTTGGGAAGAAATGAAGAACTATCCGAACTGGGGATGTGCAGGGCCTCGGCACCATAGGCTTCCAGGAGGAGGGCCTGAAACCCTCTCTGAGGAGGAGGAAAGGATGGGCAGCCAAGGTCTGGGTCTCTCAGGAGCTTCCACCCCTGTGGTGTCATCCACACCAACCAGATGGACAGACAGAACAGCAGGAAGTCAGGACAGACTCACAACTGAGAACCAGCCAGGCTGGCCTGCCTCATTTGCAGAGATCACTGCTGTGCCCCAAGGGGCTGGCAGGAGGGGACAGGAACACCTAGGCCTCAGCTGGATGGGAGGGGTCGATGTGACTTGGAGACCACACAGACCCCAGGGCTCATTCTGCTAACCCCCAGCCCTGATATGAGCAGAAAGGTGGGATGTGTGCAGGATGGAGTGGGTAAAACCCGCAAGTCTCACCTTGTGGGTCCACATTCAGCAATGGGGAGTGTGTCTTAGGTCCATGCCCTAAAGACATTGGTGAGTGTGTTCTGCCTCCAACAGGGATGGCTTGGGACATGCAAGGGGAGGAAGGAGGTTGGTGAGTGGATCCGGGCGCGGAAAACTAGGGATGATCTGAATCATGGGAAAGGATAGGGACTGACACACGCATGAACTTGTGCTTCAACACCTTGCCTGCTTTACTGAACAACTTTTGCTTATCTTTTCTAGCAGCAGTGTCCTTGTGAAACGGATGTTCAGGCCCATGGAAGAGGAGTTTGGTCCAGCACCTTCTAAGCAGATGAAAGAAGAAGGGATGAAGCGAGGTATCTCTCCAGCTGGGGCAGCCACTGGCATTGCCGACATTAGGGGCACCTCCCAGCATGAAGTCGGGGTGAGGGGGTTCACCAAGGAGGGCCGGCAGCCCAGCCCCGGCCCCTACGGCTGGGCGTGAGCTTTTGTGATATTTTATTCACACAGGAAGTTCACAGTCTTCTCCTTCGCTTTAAACTCTGTGCTGCTCAGCACCTTAAGTAAACATTTGCTCTTCCTGGGCGCTGCTGCTTGCTTTTGCCTTGGGAGAAATGTAATGAATATACTGACTCATCCAGCAGCGAGATCCAAGGTTAAAAGTAACTCTTGCTGTGTGCGTGACTGTACCATCTCGTAACAGCCAGCACTTTAGCATCGTTCAGTAGACACGAATGAATCATCTCATACAGATAAATGAGCCTTAGTTTTCTGTGACATCACAGCTTACTCATTGTCTCTCGGTCAGGGGTCTTGTTCCACTTCAGCAAGAGGGTAAGAAACAAGGGAGCGTGCCAGCATCTTGCTCCGTGTCTCGCTGCTGTACGCGACGCCCCGTCCTTCCCCAGAGTCAGGGGGAGTGTGCGGAGTGGCCGTGTCCCCCCAGGGCCTGCTGCAGCCAACACCAAGGGCTTCCAGAGACTTTAGACTTACACAGGACCAGCCTTTCAGGGGCTCAGCTTACCATGTTAAATATGCCCACCATCGGCACAGGCTTGAGTTTTTTGTTATTGAGAATATTTTTTTCCTATTTGTTGTAATGGGATTTGCCTAATGGTCGAGAGCTTCCCCTCTGGAGCCTGCCTTAGCTACCTAGACTTGTATGACTTTGGGAAGGTTCTTCCCCTTCAGAGCCTTAGCGTTCTTTTCTGTAAAATGGAGATGATAAGAGTGTCGGCCTCATAGAGCTGCGGTGAGGACTGATGAGTTAGTCCGTGTGACACACTCGAGGCCCCGACGCGGAGTAAGCGCTCCATGTTCACTGTTACAACTACTAGTTTTATTAGTAGGTTTGTTTCTAATTAAGTTACATTACCATAATAGTGAATAAGTAATTAGTGTTTCAGAATGGAAAGAACATAAATGCATAAATGTCACATTGCCAACATTTAAACCTTTAAAAGATTTTCTGACTTCACAGGCTCGACATCAAATATTCTAGTACATTTCGAACTCCATGCCTGGATGCCTTTTATATTTTATACTTAAGAATTACAGCAGAGATATGTGGAAATCAAAAATCACATAGGCAAAAGTAATTGTAGCTTGCCTCCATATTTAGTGCCTGGTGGCTGGTCCAAAGACTGTTTTTCAGATCACAGTACAGCCCCCCTTTATCCGAGGGGGAAACATTTCAAGACCCCCAGTGGATACTTAAGCCCACAGTTAGTACCGAACCCTATGTATACTATGTTTTTTACTATACATACATCCTAATGATAAAGATTAATTTATAAATTAGAGATGGTAAGAGATTAACAGCAATAACTAATACTAAAATAGAATAATTATAACAATATACTGTAGTAAAAGTTATGTGAATGCGGTCTCTCTCTCAAAATATCGTATTGTACTGTGCTCACTTGTTTTTGGAACGTGGGTAACTGGACTGTGGGTGACTGGACTGAGGAAAGCAGAACCGCGGGTAAGAGGGGACTACCGATTTTGAGATTGTGAAGCCAGCACAAGAATTGCCGCTAGAAATTGCACTGGACTGTAATCAAAAGTTAAGGCTATGACCTTTGAAACAGCTAAATCCTAGAGACACAAGAAAGTGCTGTAACCTACTGGCAATAGAGAAAACTTTCTCCCAGGAATGACATTTCTTTGGAAAAGGATGGTGGAATTACTGAACCTCTACTTGGAGAGCTCACTGAGCTGGTCTTTGACAAGCATGGGGAATCAGGGTCAGTGACAGTTCCTCTTTATTTGTTAGAAGTTCCCTGAGAGAGAATGATCATAATTATCAACAGTGCCATTATTATTGCTTGTTTTGCCTTTGTAGCCACTTGTCAGGGTGGCTCAGTGGGAGTTGCTTGGGGGCTGCCCTATGTGGCTGTCTGCCTTTGGCTGTACAATGTCTAGGGTGCATGATGGCTGTTCTTGCTATGTTGAGAGAGTGATCATTACCGTTGCTCTGCCACCGACAGAGAGCCCATGAGAGCTGACTCCCTGGGCAAGCCATCACGGGTGTACTGTGAGCCCAGTTGGCCTGAATGTGGCCGTCAACCAGCCAGCAGGAGAACGGCGGAGCTGCCCCACCTGGCGTTCTCCCGCAGCCCACCTTTAGCACTTCCCGGACGCTCCTGAAGCAAGAATGACAGCCGTAGTGTTCCAAAGAAGGGATTTGTAAATGCAGTGGAAGCAGTGCTCATTGTAATAGAATATGGTTTGGTTCCTTAGGGTCAGCCTCCTGGAAATTACTTTTTGTTGTTGTTGTTGGGGGCTGTGGGAAGAAGTTATAGAATGTTTGTCTATAATAGCCACCAATGTTTTTTGGTTTTTTTCCTTGACTTTTCCTTATCTGGATGTAATCGAGATCCTGTTCTAATTATTTCTTATTGTACTGTTAGCATTGAGTCCTCTTATAATATTCATTAGGTCACTAGGTCATATTAGCTGAAATAGAGGCTATAAACTATTCCTTCCAAAGGACTAAATTTGGAAATATTTGGAGACACATTCAATCTATTTGTTTAATTGGTATTTTACTTTCATATTTGGTAAAGAGAAGAAATTCTGTTATACATGTTATGTTTTCCTTTTTTCATTTTCTTTTTTTCCTCATACACTGAACATCTACTGTGTACAGAAAGGAAGTGAAGGCAGAACCCGTGTGCACCCATGTAGATGTGGCTTTTGTAAAGCAAGCAGCTTTAATGAAGTCCTTGGAGACCAGGGGACAAGGGGAGAAAGGGTGGGAGATTGGGTTAGAGCTGATTTGATTTTCTAGTTTCAACTTTGTTCTTCCAGTTGATGGCAATTGAAGCTCAGTTGGTATCTGACTGTCATTGGGATCCAGGCTCAGCAGGGTTTTGACCTGTGTGTTTTCCCTAGAGTGGCCAAGTGCATATAGCTTCAGCTTTGACCCCCTTCGTTCCCCCTGCAGGAAGAGTCAGAAGTCACACCACTGGGATGAGGGAGACGGAAAGGGCCGTCAGCTCACGGGGGCTGGAGGGTTGCCTCTGAATGGCAGTTCCAAGAGTTTTCTGGGAGCTAAGCCACAGCATAGTCGCTGTAAGGGTAGGTCCAGGCAGGGAGGGCAACAGTGAGCAGAGCAGCAGCAGCCAGCAGCTGTCACATCCATGGGGCCCTGGGGGAGTGTCTTAGTCTCTCTGAGCCTCAGCTCGTGCATCTCTAATCATACCTGGGGCCCCTACCATCTCTCATAATTTGTACATTCTCAAATTTAGAATGATATTTTATAGATAAATGAATAGAAAAGCTGCATCCCACTTCACTGAGGGCATGAGAACCATGGCACTGATTCATCATAGCCAGCACTGATTGAGAGCTGCTGCTTGCTGAGTGCCAGGTGCTGTGCTAAGCATGCCGCATGGACGTGATTTTATTCAACCCTCGTGACAACCCCATGAGCTAGATACTCTTATGCTGTTTCACAGAGAAAACCAAGGCTTGGAGAGGTTAAAGGACCAGGGCCCACTACAGGACTGACCTGCGCACAAAACCAGATGTGTGGCACGCCACCTCCGAGTTTCCTCCTCCACCTGCCTCTGACAGTGCCCGCTCCCTCCTGGGCCTGTTGGTTGTCTGCCTGGAGTTTGCTCCCCATCCTATCCTTCTCCCTGCCCTACCCACTACACCATTTGCCAACATTGATGCCTCCAACAGCCCTCATACCTCCAATGCCTCCTTCAAGGTAGCCTCCCCGAGCATCCCCAAGCATCCCCACGCTGGCAAGGCTGAGCCCCTATATGCACGCTTTTGTGTCATTTCCCTCTATAACTCCTAACTCTGTGTCTCACGGTTTATTTATCTTAGAGAGGAATGTCTGTCTTTCTAAGTGGGGTGCAAACTCCTTAAGGGCAGGGGGTGTGACAACTCACAGCTACGACCCCAGCTCCAGACACACATGGCCCAGGGGCCCAGGTGGATGGTCAGTAATATGAGGGGTCTTCCAAAGGTTTGGGGAAACAGTCGCATTATCTTTTAAATCCATTTTCTACGAGCTTTTTGAAGTCTCCTCATATTTGTCAAATGAACAAATAAATAAATAGAAGAAATGTCATAAAAAGCTCAAGGACCCACCTTGAGAATTCAGGTGTGAACATAGGTGTCCACACATCTGGCAGCCTGTTAGGGGGTTCCCAGTTGTTTGTTGACCTCAAGCCTTAGCACTCCCTGGCCACACGTTGTCTACATAGGTGTCTCAGTCACCCTTGTAGGATGTTGTCTGGGCCAGGGTCTGAGGCTCAGCAGATACTGCCAGCCTGCAACACCTGTGCAAGAGGACGCAGTCCCCTGGGCATCTGAGCACCCGTGTGGGTCCCTTCGGTCACCCAGATCTCCTTCTCTTTCAGTGCTTTTGTATGTGCGGAGGGAGACGGATGATGTGTTTGATGCTTTGATGTTGAAATCCCCCACGGTGAAGGGCCTGATGGATGCGGTAAGCAAAGACCCCCTCTCCACCTCCAGGGGACCTGCCTGCGTTCTCTGTAGCTGGCACCCATTTATTAAAACGCAGCCACTGAGATGGCTCTAGAATAACTTTATAAAGAAAAAGGAGAACCTGAGATTTGTGCAGACACTGATCTGTATACTGTCGTGGCTTATTAACATCTTAAGAAGTGGATTTTGAAAAACCGCCAATTCCCTGTGAGTTTCAGACTAATCACAGTGAGATGTCATGGAGGGAGGTTAAATTGTAAGTTTTTACTTGTCTCGTTGCATGAAATAAAAACAATTAAGTGTCTTGCTGGCTGTAATAGTGTAATCAAAAATAAAAATATCACCTCTTGGTTAAGAAAAAAAGTATATTGCAGAGTTATAGTGATTTGAGGTACAATTTTTCCCTTCCCACCCAAGATCTAGTCTAGTGTTAACCCAAATTGGGCTCAGGAAAAGTTATTTTATATTTTATTCATGTACTATTTACCTGAGTATGACTTTAATATAACTCCACTTTTGAGTATGATTTCCAGCTCCTTCCCTCACATACATCTATTTTTTTTCTTTTTTAATACCCTGTACAACTGTGTTGTAGAAGATAGAGGTTTTTTGTTTTTTTTTTTATTGATGGAGACAACAGGACTGACAGAGACACAGTCCAAAATTGTTGGTTGGTCTGAAAAACTGCTACATTGCAGCAGTATCTTGGATTATGGGGCCGTATTAGTCTGTTTCTGTTGCTTATAACAAAATACCTGAAACTGGGTGATTTATAAAGAAAATGAAATTTATTGCTTACAGTATCTGGGGCTGGGAAGTCTAAAGTCCAGGGAACATAGCTGGTGAAGGCTTTGGTGGCGACAGTGACGGCAGGATATCACATTACAAAATGTTGGATCAGAGAGAGACTAACCTCCTCAGTCACTCTCCTTTTAAAGCCCTCAGAACCACGCCCCTGACCACCATTTTTAATCCATTCACTACAGCACAGTCCTACAATCTAATCACCTCTTCAAGGCTCCACCTTTCAATTAGCATAATAGGATTTCCCACCCTCAGCAGTTAACAGTGGGAATTAAGCCTCAATGAGGTTGGGAAGCATCCAGTCTACAGCAGGGGCCAAATGTTAAAATGTATGGGATAGTTCCCGTAAGTGGAATTGCACAATACGCAGTCTTTTGTGGCTGCTTTCTTTCATTTAGCAGACTGTTTTTTAGTTTTACCCATATCGTAGTATAAGCCAGTACTTCATTCCCTGTTATGGCTGAATAATATTCCATTGTATTTATATACACATTTGTTTTTCCATTCAACAGTTGATAGAGGTTGGATTTTTTCTGCTTACTGGCTATTGCGAATAATGCTACTACAACCATTCATGAGCAAGCTTTTGTTTGAACCTCTGTTTCCAGTTCTTTTGGGTACATACTAAGGAGTGGAATTGATGAACCAGACACAAAGACCGTGTAATATTTGATTCAATTTATAGAAAATATCCAGAATAGGCAAATCTATGGAGACTGAAAGCAGATTAGTGGTTGTCAGGGAGGGGAGTGGGGGAATGGTGGGTGACAGCTTAACACACACTTCCTTTTTAGAGTGATGAAAATGTTCAGGACTAGATCGAGGTGACGGTCACACAACGTTGTGAATGTACTAAATGCTATTGAGTTGTATGCTTTAAAATGGCTTGAATGGTGAATTGTATGATATATGTAAAAAAAAATAAGTAGTTACTGTTCATCAGAAAATTTTTAAAAGTGTATAGGAATGTTACCAGTGCAGATTTCACGCTGCCCTCTGTAGTCGTGTTGTTAACAAGTCCCAAGCAGGTCTGTGCAGGGCATCAAGCACCACCCTCTAAGAAGCACTGGTGGAGGCCTCGCTGATCCTTTCTGTTCTACAGGGTTTCTCATTGGAATGGAGTTTGTTGGGTCTGGAAAAACAAAGATGGAAATGAGCACAACAAAAATATGTATATCTCTTAGAATGAACCAGGACTTTAAAAGTGACCCTAAAATTGCCAGAGGATAGATTTATGAGCTAGAAAAGCCCATAAAATACTCAGACCTCTCTGGGCAACTTTGGGCGGTTTCATACCCCAGTCTGGCCTTTAAGACCATCTTACTAAAACTGACTTACCGGGGACAGTGGCAAATATGAAAATTACCATCTCAGTTGTTTCAAATGCATATTCTCAGACCTCAACCCCAGAGATTCTGGTTCTGCTTAGTTGGAGATGGAATTGGGGATGGGAATCAGGAATCAGTTTTTTTAACAAGCTCTTCCATATATTCTGAGCTTTAGGTGTGAGAGCCACTGATCTAGACCAATTCTGAACTGATTTTTATACCATGATCCTGCCTTTTTCCTTTGTGCCTCTTCTTTTCCTTCCATGACATCTAGCTGGTTCTACACGTGTTCTGTAGATGTGTCTCACTGTATCATACAGGAACTAAATGTCACCTCTACTCTCACCCAAACAGCAGCTCAGCAACCTTTGCCTACACTCCCCACACAACAGCATCCGGCTTCTGATCCCTTTCAGGGGAGCTCATTACACCTACCTTGCTTTGGTTAGCTGGGGTGTGGGGGAGAGTAACGCATGGTATCCTTTGACCCTGTAAGCCGTGGAGAGGTCAGGTTTCCTTGGCTCGTTCTGGACAGATTCCTTAGAGCAATTCTGACTTCATCTCTCCTTTAAGTCTGGGAAAAAATGATTTTATTAAAGAACCAACATAAGCTATCTCCTTGCTTCCTGATTCTTGCAAATGGGAAAGCAAGGCAAGCAAAGCTCTTTCAGGATCCTCATGTGATGTATTCTGGTGGGGAATTGCAAAAGAATGACACAGCAGACCCTGCAACCTGGGACAGCCATGAAGGCGACAGGCTCTGTTTACATGAAGACTTGAGCACACCGTGAAGCGAGACAATAGAATTTTGCAGAACACTGGCTCCTGCTCACTGTAGTTATACTCTAATAAGTTTATTTGGAATCTGGGTTGGGTAAGAAAGGGTTCCTTCCAGGGTATGGTTTCTCTGAGGACCAAGATGTCACTGGCGTATGACCTTTTACCACGCTGACATTTACCAATACACACGTGTATATTGTAATATACACGCGTGTATATATAATATCCATATATACAATATAATATTATATATACACTGTATATGTGAAATAAATATATACAATACAAGCATGTGTATCTATAATGGTATATACACACGTATATTTGCAATGTGTGTGTGTGTGTGTGTATAAAATAAAGCCAATATGCATGTGTGTATATAAACAGTATAGCTTAGAGGTCAGCATTAGGCTTTGATTTCAGAAGACTTGTGTTCAAATTCCAACTGTGCCTCCTACTAGCTGGGCAAGTTTCTTTTTTTTTTTTTCATTTTTCATAATTTTATTATTAAACTTCCATAATAGTAAATAAAGTTCCATCATGTACATATATATATGAAATATATGAAATTATTCATTAGCAATCAGAAGCCACAAATAGCACTTAATTTTAGGTTTAAAACATCTCGTTTTTTCTTTTAATGACTCTATGTTTTATTACTTACTTGTCCTAAAATATTCTCCTTACCCATTTTTCTACTTATTTATTTATTTATTTATTTTTAAGTTTATTTGTTTATTAATATATATATTTTTACATTCTCTGATGTTGCAGAGCAGTTGGGGGGAGGGAGAGACGGGAAGGGAAAAGGAAATAGGGTATGAGAAGGAGGAAGGAGGAGGGGTGGGGTTGAGGCCTGTGGCACCCCCTCATTCCTGCAAGTTTAGACCAGGGGGCTTCCAGCTGTGGCTTGGTCATTCCTGGTGTGGGTGCAGATGTCAGGAGGGTGTGGCTGAAGCCCTTGCCCCCTATCACCCTAGCTTGGGAGCCCAGGGCGCTTCTTGCTGCAGCTCGGTGGTTGTTGCTGGGCTGGTTGTGGGTGTTGGGGGGCGTGGCCGAGGCCTAAGGTCCCCCACTGCCCCAGCTCTGGGCAAGTTTCTTAACCCCTTCTTCATCCTTAAAATGGAAATAATAATAGTAGCTACCTCACAGGGTTGTCATGAGGATCAAATGAAACAACACAGATATAAAATTCTGCCTGGCCCCTGATATGTACTAAGCCCCCAGTAAAGGTTAGTCCTTGTTACTATACTATAGTTTGGAGTAGGAATCAGAGGTAGAAAGGACACAGTGCAAAGACTCTGCGTTTGCTGTGCCCTCGCCAGGAGTGCCCCTCCTCCATGTCTACAGGGCTCACTTTGTTCAGGTCTCTGCTCACATGGTGCATCATCAGATGGGCCTTCCCAGAACACCTCCATACATAGCATCTCTGTCACTCCTTGTCCCCTTGCCCTGCTTTGTTTTACTTCATAGCAGTTATGCCTTTCTGAGGAAGAGATGGGGAGCTGCCACACAGAAGGGTTATGTAGGAATATTTCCAAGAGGCTAAACATTTCTGGTAACTTTAAAAATTTGTATTTCTAATTTGATTGAATTATAATCCAACGTTGTCTTTGTTGCCCAGTATATGATACAGTCTCTTCAGACCACGTAATGGTTGTGTGTGTCTGTATATATATGAGGGTAGTTCAGAAAGTTCATGGAAAAATAGAATTGAAAGATAATGCAAGTCTTTACATGAACTTTTTGAAGTACCCTCATGTATGTGAGTGTGTGTGTGTGCGTATTTTTATTAAAAAGTATATTGATTATATTATTCAACTGTTCTTATATATTTGGCTACGAAATTCATGCAACTCTCCAGGAGGTATATTGAAGTCTCCCACTGTAATTGCTTTCTTTGCAAGGTTTCCTTCTATCTGTAATAATTTTTGCTGAAGTGTTATGCTGTTAGATGTGTAAAGTTTTATGATTACTATTCCTTTCCCATAAATTGTGCTTTTTGTCATTATATCACATCCATTCTTACCTCAACAACCATAAATTATACCCTGTCTAATGCTAATCCCATCACTCCTACTTTTCTATTGGCATTTGTTTGTTATGGTCATCCATCAGTTAGCCTTTTATTCATCGTGTTGTTAGATGTTTTTCTTGTAAACAGCATACAGCTGGTTTTTCTTTTTTTCTCTTCCTCCTCTTATCTTTTTCTCTTCTTTTTCACCCACTCAGACACTTTGTATTTTACTGGAAGAGTAAATTTTATTCTCATTTGGTATAATGACTGATATACTTGATTTTACTTCTTCCTTCTTTTTGTTTATTTATTTCACTTTGTGGTTTCCTCTTACTTTCTCTTTAGTTTTGCAGGAAGATTGAGTTTCTTGTTTTCATCTTTTTAATTTTGAAGTTATTCTTTACCTTTCCTAAATTGTTTCAATCTCTTCTGCTTCTTATTTCTCTATCATTTGAAATTAAAATTCCAACTCTTTTCCCCACCAAGACCCTCCAGCTCCCCCAACGCCTTCTGTGAGATGAGGCTTTTGGGGCTTTTCTCTCTCCCTCTCCCACCCTCATTTGCCCACTAGCATGGACCCATTGAAATGCCTACCCTTTCCCCACAAACTCCAAACTTCTAGATTTTGCCGAAATAGTTTAATACCTTTTTCTAAGAAACGGTTAGATTTTGTTTATGTTAAGTCCTTTTAACTTCAAGGATCCTTAGCACTTAAATGTCACATTCTCAGTCCCCATCACCACGTGTATACTCAAGTTTATGGCACAACACACTGGTTGCTTGTTTTCTTCCTCCTTTGCCTGGTTTGAAGTCTCTGTTCTGATGCATTTTGTCTCCAGATAGTATTCTTTTGGGAGTATTTTTCTCAAATGAGATATGGGTGAAATACTCTCTGAACCTTTGCATTTCTCAGAGACTGTTCTTTCACTCTGAAAAGCGAGGGATAGCTTGATAGTGTACAGGGTTCTTGGGGTGAAGTCCTTCTTTTCTGTAGTCTGTAAGGGTTATTTCACTGTCCATTGGGTGTAGTGTCACAGATAAGAAGATGGAAGCCAGGTTTATCCTTTTTTTTGGTAACTTGTTCTTTCTTTTGAGAGTTACCAGAACATTTTTGTTATGCTTGGAAATCTGGCCCTTTTCAGAGTGGCCAGGTATATGAATCTTTTGTTATAGATCTCTCCTGGGAGTTAGGATACCTTTCCTGTCTAAAAACCTGGGTTTTCTATTATTTGGTTGTTTTCTCTTCTCCATCTGTTCCTTTCTCTCAGTATGGGATGATTTTTACATCTTATATGTCCTGACTCTATTCTTCAAGTCTCTTTTCTTTTCATTCATGATTTTCATCTACATTATGTGTTTTTACTTTGCATTTTGAGATTGTTTTTCAATTTGATTTTTCCTAACACTCTTTGGTTTGCTGAATTTACCATCTATCCTTCCATTCATTTCCTGAACTTTTAATTTATTTTTTATTATTTTTATTTTTATTTTTGGCAGGTGGCCAGTATGGGGATCTGAACCCCTTGACTTTGGTATTATAGCACTGCACTCTAACCTACTGAGCTAACTGACCAGCCCTGAACTTTTAAAGTTTTTTAGCTCAATAATCATATTTTTAGATCACAATTTTGCATGCATGTGCTTTACTGCATGTTCTTTATCAGTATTCCTTTATGTTCTTCTGAAGGACTCTTTTATGTCTTGTGCAAATGGCTGCCACCAACACAAGTTCTGTCCATTTTCTTTGCTGCCAGCAGTCCCCCCTTGGATGCATTGTCCTTCATGCTTGGCTCCTTTGACTCAGGCATGGCTGTGGGGATGTCATCAGTGATGGATCAGTGGTGTGCATCAGGCAGGTAACTTATTCCCTCTCCTTTTGCTCTCCAGACCTCAGCCCACCTGTTCTGCTCCTTCTGGGCTTATTGGGGGTGGGGAGTTCTTTCTACAAGGTGGGAGGGATGAGGGAGGGCATCTATGATTCTCTGTTGAATGAGCTCTTTGCAGGATCCAAAGATTTTCAAACTTTGCTCTAGAACTCTTTAGCCTCTTTCTCTAACCTGTGCTAGACTTTCCAATAATCCCAGTCGCAAACCTCATCTGCCATAGCCCAAGCTGCCTATGAGCGCACTAGCCACTGGGCTCAGAAAGGGTGGGCAGATTCGATTTGGGAGTAAAGAAGGCATGAAAGACATTTAGGGCAGTTCTTCTAGAATCCATCTCTAAACTAGTACTACTTTATATTTAGAAATGTGAAACACAATCACTGTAAATATATAATAAGCAGTATAGAATTGTACAAAGTAAAAAGTAAAAGAATCTCCTTGTTTCTGTCCATTTTTCAATGGTAGCCACTGTTAGTAGATCAGAGCAGCCTTCACATATTTTCTATGTACTTACATATATGAGGGGACTTCATATGTTCATGGAAAGATTTGTGTTATCTTTTCATTCTATTCTTCCACGAACTGTTTAGAGCACCCTCCTATATATTTTTAAAACAAAGGGGATCACACTATGTACAGTGTTTTGCAACTTGTTTTTTCCCTCAATATAGTAAGGATATTTTTTTTAATGTAAATTCAGATAGGCTGCCCGTGTTTCTTTTAATGACTTCATGGTTTTCAACTGTGAAAATATCAAAATGTGTTTAGCAAATGTTTATTTGCAATTTTCTTTATTATAAACAATAATGCTTTGAAAATCTTTACATACATCTGCCTGTATTTCTAAGGACTAGACGACTCAATGTGGACTATGTGGGTCAAAGGATATATGCATTCTACGTGTTAATACCTTCTGACAAATTTCTTTCCAGAAAAGTTGAGTTTGTTACTCTCCCACCTATAAAATATGAGAGTCGTTTTTTCTCATACTCTGGCTGACAGTGTAGTACCAATTTTTTAGTTTTTTATTAGTTTGATAAATTAAAAGTAGTATCCTACTGTTTCTTTGGTATTTTAAAATTATGAGTGAGATGGTGCATTTTCTCATGTGCTTTGTCTGATTTTATTTTATTTTTTTCTGTGAATTGCTTCTTCATGTTTTTGGAGGGGATTGTTTTTTCTTTTTCCATTGAAGTGTTAGTCTTTTTCTTGATTTGCAGGAGTTCTTTTTAACTTAAGGAACTTAGTTTCATGTCTGTCATTTGTGTTGCAAAAATGTTTTCCCATGTAGTATTTGTCTTCAGCTTTTTATGGTGGTTTTTGCTATGCTGTTATTTTCAATTCTATATTGTTTTTATTAATGTTTTAATTTTTTTTCTTCAGGTTTTATGTCTTGCTTAGAAAAATCTTCCTTATTTAAGATGACATCTGTACAAAGAATTGATTCATGGTTTCTTCTTATACTTTTATGGTTTCCTCTTTCACATGTAAATCTTTAATCCACCTGAAATTTATTTGGGTAGAAGAAGTGGAGAAGGGCTCCAAGTTGTTAAATTTTTTTCTATATGCTACCTATTTAATACAACATCATGATTAGAATCCATCTTTTCTCAACAGATCTGAAATGCCACTTTATCATACATTGAATTCCCATGTGGCTGGATCTTTTATTGAATGATTTAAAGTCTGTACAAAGGGAGAGCCCCATAAATGAGGCGTTTTGAGAGCCTGACTCATGAGTGAAAAGCACTCTGTGCCTGGGAAAATCTCCAAGAGAGTGAAATTGGGACTTCCTTTCTTGCCTCCACTTGGGCTCCCCTTCTGTGTTCATCTGCCTTTTGTTATTGGTTTTACAGATATCTGAGAAATATGGGCTGCCTGTGGAGAAGATAGCAAAGCTTTACAAGAAAAGCAAAAAAGGGTAAGAAAGAAACTGAACTTAAACTGACTCCCAAGTCAGATAAATCTACATGATGCCTTAAAAAAAAAAAGTGCCTGTCTTTTGTTAGTTCTGTTGTTTGCCTTTCATAAAAATTGTGTCATCCTTCCAAAGGATTTCAGGGCAGCTTGCAAGTGCAATGCATTTTATCTTTAATAAAGAGAGGGAGGGAGGGAGAGAGGGAGATAGTGTATTGCCATGATGTCAGCTGAGATGCCCTATTTTAATGACAGGATTGGCAGGTGGACCAGAGGGGTCTGGAGGTGGTGAGGACACTGGGAAGAATGACAAAGTCACCTTTCTGCAGAGAGTGGAGTTTATAGGGAATCACATACAGCTCTTGGGGTTAGTATCAGGATGGCACAGTAGAAACAAAAAATGGTTCAGGACATAGGGAATTCTTTTCAAAGTAATTATTAATAAAATGTTCTCAAACCATCATTGGACCTGCTTATTCTCATGGTTAAGAGCAATTGCTCTTCTTTCTTGGGTGTTTAGTAGGTCTGGGTCCCCTGCTAAGTGCTTTATATGAATCCCTCCATGTACTCCTCACTATTTGTTTGAGGAAGAAGCTATTATTGTCTCTAATTTGCTAATGAGGAAACTAAGCCAGAGGGAGCTTAGCATCTTGCACAAGGTCTCATGTTCAGTAAGTAGAACACAGATTTGAACCCAGGTCTGTAGCCTCAAGCTCACTTGCGTCGCTCCCATGCTGTGCTGTCTACCACCTCCGAGGCCCTACTGGGGCTTCCTGTTTGTGAGGTTCTGAGAGACGTGGTCACAGGAGCTGGATTTAGTGCCAGGAGAGGGTTTTCATTGACTCAGCTCTGGAGCTGTTTTCCTATAAAAAGCATAATATGGGTCTTTAAACTCTCCTCTGGACCTCTTTTATAAAGGAAATTGATAATCTAGGATGCTCCGCTTTCTAGATGGGTTGATGGGTTGATGGGGAGTCAAGCAGAAAACGCTTTCCACTTGAGCCCTCATTGGAAAGCGCACTAGAATGTATTACAGTTACTCTGATGGTGAGATTAGAATGGTGTCTCAAGGTCTTACTGTCAAGCAGAAATCCTCAGTGCGGATGTCCATGGTGCTGATGATAACATTCATTTTAATTGAGCTCTGTGTCACACCTTGTGCTAAATGCTTTTATCCTAACAAAAACCCTCTGAAGCTGGACTGTTGTTCTTAGTTTTGCAGAAGAATAAACAGAGACTCTGAAAGGCTGAACTACTGGCCTGATGACACATTGCTGTAGAGTCAGTTCTTCATTCTCAGCTAATACCTATCTGACTTCAAAGAATGGAATTGTTTCAGAGACTCCTAAATCATAGACAGACTCTGGATGTTGTTTTCTTAAAACTAAATCCACCAGTGCTAGTCAGCCAAGGAGTAGGTCACATGTGGTAAAGAAAGAACATCAGTGAATGGCAAAGCTAGTTTCAAAACCTCGCTCAGCCATGCACTAGCTGGGGACTTAGGGAAATGATTTAACCTCACTGAGCTCAGTTTTCTCATTTGCAAAATGGTGGCAATAACACCTACCTTTAAGGCTGCTGTGAGATCTAAATACTTAACATGCCTGGTGTGTATTACGTGCTCCATACGGGGCAGCTGAGGTCCCTGTTATTTTCCTCTTCCTCCTAAGGGCAGAGGAAGTGCATTTTTTAAAATTCATTGTCAAGAGGCAATGTGGTATAATGAACACAGTTAGGGTCCTAACTCTCTAGGTCCCGTCTCTATGCATAGCTTACTCTGTGATTTGGGGCTCTGCTAACTTCTTTGGGCCTCGGTTTACTGAACTATAAAGCAAGAGGGTTGGGTTGAATGATCTCTGAAGTCCCGTTTCATAAGGAGTCATGAGGGTTCTGAGAAACTGAGGCTTCACTTTCCTCAAATTGATTTTGGGGAAACTCGAAAGGGTTTTTCCCTGCCTTGTCTCCTGTCTCCTCCACCCCTCCCAGCCTCGAGCCTGCCCTCGCACTGAGCACGCTGCTCATGGCGTTTTTGTTTTTTACCCTTCCCTGTGGCAGCATCTTGGTGAACATGGATGACAACATCATCGAGCACTACTCGCACGAGGACACCTTCATCCTTAACATGGAGAGCATGGTGGAAGGCTTCAAGATCACGCTCACGGAAATCTGAACTGGGCTCCGCATCCCGTCAGCAGGAGCTGTCAGTGCGTCCTCCCCGGGAGGTGTGGAGGCCCGGCCCCGGAGCCCACCTCCCACCTCATCACTGCTGTTACAGGACTGCGCTGGGGGGCACTGAGGGTCAGTATGTCTGGTCCATCCAGCAGCTCCTGAGCCCCTCAGGAAGGTGCCTTGGGCCTGCTGGATCCTTATTTATTGCCCACCTTTTTCCGGAGCCTGGGGTCCAGGCCTGCCAGGACTCTGCAGGTTACTGCTGGCTCCAGATGAGACCGTCCAAAGTCCCCGCTTCAAGGAAAACACAACCAGTCCATTCATCCTCAGAGTCTGAAAAAGTCTTGTCCCTCTTTCTCACCTCTCCACATCTTCTGAGCGGCTGGATAAAATGAGCCACTTCTTGGCGCGGTAGTCGTAGGTGGAGTGAGAGGCGGACACCCTCTTCATTGGTCAGAAACCTTCAGGATGCTCTGGGGAAGGTCATCTTGCTGAATCCCTCCAGGGGTTCCCAGCAAGTGGCCACCAGGCCTTGTAGAGGAGGACATTCAGCTACCATGTAATTAGTAACACAGAAAGCATGACTGACTATCATGTACATAGTGTTTATAATATGGCAATAATATATTTTACCTGTGGTATGTGGGCATGTTTACTGCCACTGGCCTAGAGGAGGCACATGCCTGGAGACTCTGCTTTCTAGAAGAGGTTTCTGCCTCTGTGCCTGTTCAGGAGACATGCTGGGCTAGGGAAGTGGCCTTTGGGTGTCATGTGATTGTGTTGGGTACCAAGATGGAATCTCCAGAGATCATGCCTAGGGACTTGTTTCCTGTCCCAAAAGGGAGCCCCCTCTCCCTCTCATGGGTGTGACCTTACCTTGAGGCCACTGCATTTCTCTCATGATGATGTGCTTTGCTTGACTTCCTTTGAGCTGTCTCGTGGGAAAGGTCGCATGGTCTGCGGCCCGAGCCCCTTCTCCACCTTTGGTGCCGGTCATTGCCTGAGCCTTCTGGAAAGACTCTGCAGGGGGTTTGCTATCAAGAACCTGTCACTGGGGCCTGCTGCAGAACTCTTTGGCTGTCATGAGAATCCTGGACACTGTGTAGTGCCTCACAGTTTACAAGCACGTCCTTCGCTCAAGTGGCCCCTTTAAAATTCCAGCTGCGGTTCTGAGAGCCATGCCAACAGCTCAGCCCTGCATCGACAGGCCGGGGGTTCCCTGGGCCTTGAGATGGGAAAAGGAGGGAGTGGCTGCCTCTGCTTCTGGGCGCCAGGCTGTGAGGACGTGCACGAGTGAGTGAGAATGCTCCCGAGCCCCGACTCTTCTGACCCCAGCCGTGGGAGGCAGCCTCGGGAGAGCAGGCCTCGTCCTCCTGCTGCAGGTCCTGGGAGGTGAAGGAGGAAAAACACTTCCCTGAACAACCACAAAATGATGCACCGTGTGGGCTGCTGTTCCCTTTGAGGGGACAGGCAGGTGGTTCGGGGTTTGTGTGGGCCGAAGCACTAGCTATCTGGCAGACATCCTGGACTCAAGGCCCTAATACAGGTTCCGTGTAAGGGTTCAGATTTGTTTGTAAAGCACTTTGATGTCTCACCAGGAGGCCCCTCTCAGGGCTCCCTGCCGTCCCACCTCGTCTGCCCCTGAGGCCCAGAGCAGGGTGGAGGGGCTGCTTTTGGAACGGAGACCAGGAGCTGGGCCCAGCATCTGAGGTTGGTGGTAAGGGGGCACCTTTCTATGTGTCCTCTGGACATGTCACCCCCTCCTGTGGTGTCCAGTGTTCAGATCCTAGATTTAGCTCTGCTCCCATCTGCACTGTTCTTCTCCACTCTGCCATGTCCTGGACCAGCAGCTTAGGGACCATTCTGGGGACTAACGGGGCTCTGTTCTAAGAAGGACAAATTCAGTGTTGGAAATACATGACGTACTATGCACTTCCCACACTCCTTGGGTTAGGAATAGTTTCAAACATGGTTGGCAGACCTAATGGCAGGTGCTATTAAGCTGGGACACAGGACTCCAGAGTAAGGAAAAGACAAAATGTTGGGGAACCTGACATAGCCTCCCCTTCTCTCTCCATTCTCTTTGGAATGCTATTTGTTGGTCCTGCCCTAAGGCAGAAGATGAATCAGAGATGCTTTTGCATGTGTCCTAAGTCCCTGAGCAGTCACTGTGGTGACCACTGCCAGAACAAAGGGTATGAGGCCAGTGCCATCAGAGGGTGGTGCAGAGCGTCATGTCCCATTGCATCCGTGCCCCATCTTTACCACACCCCCTGCATTCTTGGGGCGCTGGGGCTTAGCTTCAATGTGTCCTTCATTGTGCATGTTGGCAGAGCTTTGATGAGCTAAATTTCTTGAGCAAAAACACTCCAGAAAGTTAGGAAAACTTGCCTCCTCTTTTTTTTTTTTTGTTCCTTAAATTAATCACACTCAAACAAATAAGCTTTCTTTTTATTTCAATCCATGAAAAATGGGGGACACATGGAGCAAGTGTTCTCCTTATGCATCCCCACATAGTTTAGGCTTTACGGGTGTTTGGAAGTGGGGACCAACAGAAAAATGTAGTCAAATGTCATCTTGGAATTGGTTCCTAAAAGACTGAGGCATGTCCCAGCCCAGAAACTTAGGAAGTGTGAAATGAATCAAAGGCTTATTTTCCTTCTTATTTAAAATGATGAAAATGCAACGGGGAGAGGGCTTGTGCCAAATTCTACAACGGCCCTTTCCTAAAGGCAAGCATGGGAGATTGACGTACGTACAGTCTGCTCTCACGTTAAAAAAAAAAAAGGTAAATGTAACTTAATAGTTTTGTAAATGGGAGAGGGGGAATCTATAAACTATACATACAGTTATTTTATTTTTTGTACATTTTTAAGAAGAAAAAAATAAATATTCATAACATAAGAGTAAAACAGTGTCTGGTGCTTTCTCTGAGGCAGGTGTTGGGGCTCTTTACCTGATTCTGTCTTTGTGACCTGGGAAAATTCTAGGCTCCCTTGGACACTTTCAGATCCCGGGCATCAACAGAGCAGGCATTTCACCCCAGGTCTGATAACATCAAAAGGCCTTCGGTGTGACTGGGGCAGGCTCCCCACGGTAGCTATTCTTGACCCATCTCCAGGGCAGGCAGAAGGTTCTGTCCGCTCACTTCTGCCTGTCCCCACTCCCGGGCTCGCTCACCCCACTTGAATTCCCACAGAAGCTTTCTGCCTCCTTAGTTCATTCATGCCAACCTCGACATAGAGGCCAAACCACGTAGCTCAAACTCCAATTTTATCACGATCATCTCTTGTCCTAGAAGCCACAGGCTCCCTAGTATCTGTCAGCCCAAATGGAAACCCTTCCATGCTCCATCCCAGAATGTATTGGGGTTCTCTTGGTGACCACCCACCCCGCGGAGCCCCCACACCCCTTTAACCATTATCCACGATTATGTCCTGAGAGCATCTCTGTTCCAAACAAGCAGCGTTTCTACATTCCCCTTCATCTCCCCTTCACTCTGTCTACCCACGTCCACACTTTCAAATCTTGGCTAAAACTTTGCATTCGAGAAGCCTTCCCTGGCTGACTTCAACTCCAGCGGCATCTGCAGTGGCCTCTGTGCCTGGACCAGGGTCAGGGAAGGGAAGGATGGGGAAATGCTTATCGAGGAGCCTTCCAGAGAGATGACAGGGTTAGAGATGGGCCACAGGCTTTTTATCGTGATCACGTCCCATGGCCTCGGTGGGAAGTCTCAGTGCCCTCCCTGCTTGCCCGAGTAGGTCCTGCTGGGGATGCAGGCTGCCTTCTTGACCTGTGCTATTTAGTGAGCTGCACTTGCCATGTGTGCCACCCACCCCCCCAAGCTCCCTGGACCGGGACTCTGACTGGGTAGGCAAAGATGACAATTGTCAGGGCCACACGTCTGGCATGAGCTCTTCCTTCCACTGTCTCCTAATTCTGTTACTGTGGATGAGACATTGTGCCACATGCTTGAGATGAAGAGGCAGGTTAGACACTGCCCTCAGAGGAGGCGACATGATGATCTGGTGTTACAGAGCAATAATAGAGGTTTGCCCTGCAAGAGTCAGGGCTGTGTCATCACCTACTCCTAAGGCATGCCAACCCTTCTTACCCTCAGACATCCACGTCATGATGAGAGCTCACCAGCCATGAACCTCAGGTTGGGAAGGCTGCCCACTCAAGTGTCTGAGCCTATGTTTGGGGGGAGGGGGATGTCAATGGGAGTGGGGAAGGGGATGGTCACTTCAGACACAGATGCCAAGATGGGGCAAGATGTTCAGGAGATAAGTTATTGGGGGAGATTGATGTGAAGGACACGGGAAAGAACAGGAGTCAGTGGGGACAGCCTGCACACTGACACTGCAGAAGCAGAGAGGGAAGGAAGGCAACCGGGCAGGAGGAGCCTCAGACTCCAGCACAGTTCTGGGACAGTCTCGGGCAGGCCAGTGGGGAGTCCCCAAGCAAAGGCCACCCACTGGAGGGGTCCCACTGTGGGCAAGAAGGGCTGGGTTCTAGACCCCCACCATGCAGTCTTTGATAAGGAGCAGCCCGGTGAGGGCGTGGCTTCAGAGTGGCTCCAAAAGAGTGGCAGCTGGAGCCTGTTAATCAGCTCTGCTCCCACCAGCAGGTCCTCGTAAAGGAAGACCTGAGCGGGGCCAGCCCTTTCTGGAAAAGTCTCCAACAGAGAGTCACTCAGGCTCCACTTAACATTCCCTGGGTGTGTTTTCTAGACTATCACCTTAGTACAATATGCCCTTAGTCCCCAGGAGTCCTTCATCCCTACACTTCTCTGAATTGCTGTGAATGGGTGCATGGGTTAATTTTGGAGACTCAGGAGTTCTAGGAAAGACAGTGGGGGGCCTCTCATCAACCATAGCAGCAAAAGAGAGGAAGGAGATGGTGCGAAGGCACCAAAGGCAGTGCCCGCTTGTTCCCGGGGTAGCAAACACCCCTCAGGAAAGTACTGGACTTCTGCTCTCCATCCTCTCCATCAGGTGCAGTTGCAATCTCCTTTGCAACTGTTTTCAAGGTCCTGGACAGACAGAAGTTACCATCTGAGGTGTGAGCTTGGTTCCCTACTTTGCTAATAACTCCTACTCCCCCTGCCCCCAACACACCTCCAAGACTTTAGTGCTTGGTAATGTGCTGGGTCACCATTAAACACTCAAGGTGAAACCAATACAGTGATTAAATACTGGTGTTGGAAAGATACATCTTGAAAGAGAAAGAGAGAGAGTCTGTCCATCTTGTCTGTCTGCACCAGGATAAGGTACTGGCGGCAGAGGTGAGTGTTTAATAAGGGTTGGCAGGCCCAGCTGCCCTTTTTTGTGTGTGTGTGTTTTCACCGTTTCTTCTAGAGAACCATTAGGACACCAGCCATTTTCTGGACCAGTGTTGAGAACAGAAGTCATGAAGCCTGCCTGAGGCCTGGGCCCTCGGGGCCACCCAGCAAGTGAGCTGCACGCTGCAACGCTCTCCGAGTGCTCACTCTTTGCCTCCCTGGGGTTGTCTGGACCATGCATTGCACATTAACACCCAGAGCAGCAAATGCCCAGGACCTGTCGAAGTCCTGGACGTGTGGTCAGCATTCAATTGTAAAGAAACCTGCTCGAAGTGAATAAACAGATCACTGGGGATGCCCTCGGCCTGAACATCTCTTCCCTGTGCAATAGTCTCTAGTTGAGGTGGACTTGACTGCTGCTCTACTGACTTGGAAAATACAGGACTCAATTTTTTTTTTCTCTTGTTTCTTCAGCCACCTCAAAACCCAGGAAATTTTAGGAAAGCACTGGGCATGCTCCTGACAGACACGAGAGGCCCACGTACGGCAACTCCATTTCTTCCAAAGGCAATTCCTGTGACCCCTCTCTACCTTGACGGAGAGAATTTAGACTCCTCCCCAGTGGGTGGGTCCCCTCCATGCCTGAACTAGGCTATGAGGGGACTCAGTAGGGTCAGGGCATTGGGACAGTGCCCTGTAAATAGGGGCCTCAGGTTTGGAAATTTGCCGGCAACAGCCTAGAGGCTCCAGCCGCCTTCTCACCATCTGACTTGCTAGCTTTCATGCTCAGTACTCGTGGGTATTAGGGCCATCGAGATGACCTGTGTAAATTAGGAAAAGACTCCTCTCCAGGCCAACTCAGCTCCCACATGGACTCTGGTTGGCCCATGAGGCACCTCCTATAGTTAGCAAGTTAGTAGCCCCTTTTCTTTATATGAATGGTCTTCTGTGCTGGAACAGGGCCAGTGACAGCAGCAAAAAGCAAACACCTTGGTCTGAACCGGCTGTGGTGGTGTGGGCTCTGCCACATGTCACCTTTTCCACTTAATTTCGGACTGAGAGGCTGAGAGAGCAGAGAGGAGGTTACCCGTTTCCTTAGGCTTACCCAGGTCCCACTGAAGAGGAGACTGCCTCGGTTTCTCCTTCTGTTGTGCCTATTTGGACTCCAGTTTGGGGAAAGGGAGGAGGTGGAAAGAGAGTGATGGCCACGATGGGAGGCAAACAGGAGCCCATGCGTAGGCCCAGGACGCTTTTGGACGGGGCTCAGCAGCCTCTCCCATCCACCCACTCACAGAGCTTGGTTCCTTGTGTTTCTCTAGGGCAGAAACAATACCCAGGAGGAGGCCAATATCAGAACCTGGAACCTAAGGCACAGATTCAGTGGAGGAAACAGTTCACGAATGAAAATCTCATGTTCCAGGCACTCATATTAAACAATAAACAAGCTTTAATGCCAGGCAAGAGGTGCACAAAACCAACTGGTATAGAGGCCACTCCATATGATATGGTTTATAAATATATATATATTATTCAATCCACTTGTGGCAAGTCCCCCTGGGGCACAGCGATGGGATGGGACAGCACACTCAGCACCCCTTCCCCACCCTAAATGAGGTAGGAACACAGTCAAGCACTCTGTAGCATTCCTTCATGTCATGAGCCACTTTATTCCAGTCCCTTGGACATCACAGGCAGGCTTTATTTGGGACAGAACAGACTCCATTTCCAGAGGTCTCTGAACACAGCAATGACAATGAACAGTGCAGCACAGAAGTGACATAAACCTTTAGGCATTCAGCCTTCTGGGTGCTGTGGAGTCCCTTGGCTAAGCTTGAGTGCATTAGATTAGACATACGCAGGCCTTCCTGGGAAGGAGCAGAAGGAGCAAAACAACCCTCAAGAAAAATACAGACAGGTCAGTGGCAGGCCAGGACAAGGCCTATTTCCGTACATTCTGGGAGCATCGGCGCTCATCAGCCACACGTCTGGCTCTGTTCTCTTTCCTGAGCAGCTGGAGGCCTTCTCTGCTCCTTGTCCCAGATCTCGGTTCTAGGGAACAGACGGGGTTTGGTTCAATGACATGCCATGGCCAAGGGCAGAGCCCAGGTGGGTTTCTCCAAACATTAACTGATTTCACCCTCCAATGAAAAACCAGAGGGAGGAATCAGGCCTCAATCCAGAGCAGGAAAAAGTGGGATGTGACTCCTGAACACTCCCGATAGACTGTTCTGGTCCCCTTGCCCACTCTGCACTCCAAACCTTAGGTCAATTTTCTATTTTTCAAAAACATTTTACCACTTGGCCCATGCAGGAATTTGGCAAAGTCATGGTATAGAACCACTATGAGGAACTGACACTCAGAGGAAAATTAAAATTACTGAGCCTGGGTGTCAAAATTTCACCCGGCAAAGTTGATTCATTCGGCCCATCATACAAATTTGGATTTTTGCTACCAGTTAGAACAGACTCAAATCATGCACAGGAACCTGGAGGTTAGAATGGGCTCAGCAACATTTTCCTCGTGGTTATGATGTTTATCTCTCTGTGGTTCCTGTTCTACAGGAAGTGGCTTGGCAGCAGATAGACCCCCTGGGGACACTCTGCCTTCTTTTTGGGGCAGGTTCACCACCTACACTCTTGAGTGTTTGGGCCTCCCCATGCCAACTGCTTGTGGGAATACAACTTGCCCATGACCAGCAATTGCTTGTGAGAATACAACTTGCAGTTTTCACTCTTAGCCTTCAATTTGAATTCGTGTGCATACCTAATAGCAACGCAGATTGGTGCTGTCACTTCTGGAAATAGAAATCTGCATCCAAAGAACACCTTGATGGAGAAACTTTTAGATTCCCCATAGTGGGTCTTGGAAACCACAGACGCATTTGGTCATTACTTCTTTATGATGAGTTAGGTAACTGCCCAACCTCTGACTCTTTGGGGATATGGAGAAGTGGACGTTCCAGATGTGGCTCCTTAACCAAGCACATGGGTTAAACCATTGGGAAGTCCCAAGACTATGCATTTCAAGTCTGCAGAATATTGATCTGCTCAGAAAAGTACCCCCACCTCCAGTCTAATGCTGCTGATTCGCTGCTAGGCTGGGTTGGGCAAACACCAGCCTTGCCTCTCGCATAAATGTTAACCTCCTAATGCTCCTTTGACGTGTCTTGCTTAAACCTGCCCTGCTCTGTTCCCCAGGTGCTGGGACTCTGGAAAAGCATTCAAAGTTAAGGTCAGGCCCTAGTCATAGTTACTTTGTACTTTTATGGAATATATAAAATATACTTGTTGATTGGTACATTTGTGCAAAGACACATATGACTTTAAAACAAGACATAGACATTCATTATAGTTGGCTTACTTCACAATAAGCTACTAAAAACAGTCTTCTGGAATAAGATTGTATTAGTGCTCACTAAACATGCATTTCATTTAAACAAGGCAAAACAATTTAATCTGCAATACCCAATATTTTATATACAGCAGTGTTTTGTTTTGTTTTTTTTTTTTAAATCACAATAGGCAACAAGATGGGTCTGGTTTTGGAGTAAGTTACCATTTGTGTTTAATTTCCAAAGAAATTCATATTAGCTCAACTAGTGTAAACTTGTGAAAAAATAGCTGAGCCATCTTTTTTCTCTCCTCTATTCATTTACCTTGAAATGTTCACAGCTTAGAAACTTCAGTCTGCTGGGGAAGAGAGTGGAGTGGGCCTCCCTGGGGAATGTCCTAGCTCCTTTAATAGCCTCGCCCCAGAAGGTAACTCGTTCTTGGGGAATCCAGCATCTGATGCCATCTGTCACCTCAAGGGCATGTGTGATAACAGACCTGGGGACAGTTTTGTCTTTCAAACAAAAGCCCCTCAAAGCCTGCAGTAGGATCACTGGGCTGCATGGGTTTGCCTTCTCTTGCCCCACTGAGTCTTAGGTTTTAGAACAGAGACATTAGAATCAAAAGAAAAAAATAACAGTGAAAGATCATCCAACAATGAACACCATGAAGTCTGTTCATGCTCTCCACAAGCACATTGGAGCTCTGGGCATTCCCACGAAGCATCCACGACAAAAGAAGCTTGAAGGCGTCACGGAGGAAGGTGCATCTGACCACACAGGGGACAGCATCACCATCAATATTGTTTGGCAAAAAAAAAAAAACTGGTAAAAGAAGAATCAAAAGGGCACACAGGCAGCTCTACGATTCATGGTGCAGGGCTCAGAACTGGCCGGCGCTGCTCGGGTCGCACTGCAGAAGGCGCACTATGGATGGGTCGCTTTTGGCTCCTCGGATGAACTCTTCCAGGGAGAGTTTACCTAGCAAGAAGAGGACGGGTGAGTGGCGGCTGGTGGCAGCTGCATGCGCTCACACCCTTCCCACTGCCTGTTGGTGGCAGCAGCTGCTTACCTTCTGCCCCTGTGGTGCTCAGCTGTCCTGTGGAAGAGCCCAGGTGACTCTCTTTCCAGTGTAAGACCCACAAGGCAGGGACTCTGCTGCCTTGTTCACCTTGGCATTGCCACACCCAGCACAGTGCACGCACCAATCCAACACTACTTCCTGAGAGCCTACTGTGTGCCCAGGGCCCATGGATGGGGAGAGGATGGTGGATGACCCTGACTTGGTCCCTGCCCTGGTGGTTCTTCCGACTCCAGGCATCCTGGAGGGGCTCACTCGATATTTGTGGAATAAGTGGCCCTGGCATTTTTGTGAGAATGAGCTGGGTTCTGGCTGTACCAAGGCAGTTCCCATGATGTAACCTGGAGCCATATGGGTCCTCCAGGTCACTCAGATGTATGTAGGTTTGCTGCAAGATCCCTCTCCTTGCATATGGGTGGAGAGGCCTGGAACATAAGCGTGTGATCTTTCAGACCACACACAAGGACAGCTGCACCTCCATCCAGCTCAGGAGAAGGGAAGGGGGTAGCAGCAAGTGACCCCCTGGTCCCTTCTTTCTATCACGCTTTCCTCTTACCATGATGGGCTGGATGGGCTGGGAAGGGAGACTTGGCAACCTGAGATCTGCTTCTACCTGCGTCCCTTTCCTTCCTGCATGAGCTGGGGGCATGTGCTGAGTTCTCCTCAAGGAAGTCCCCTTGGTCACTATTGTTGGGGGTAAAGCTTGTTCCCCGTCCCTGGTGCTTTGCCCATCCTGCCCTTGGAGTGAAATGACTCACTTGATTGGTAAACTTGGGAGGCAGTGCTGGGCATCGCTGTTCTTGGGAGGCGCTGTCCTGGGAAGCACTGACTCCTGCCGCTCCTCCCAGGACGGTGCAGGCTCTGCACGGCCCATGCACTCACGCTGACCTCCCTCCCCAGTGTCCCTCCATCCTCTGGCTTCCATTACTGCTCTTTGATTTCTCAACGTATTCCAAACCCAGGCAGGAGTGGGTGCTGCTTTTTGGACCCCCACCCCACATAAACAAACATGTCTTCCCCTCAACCATGACCTCCCCCTGTCCCTGCCAGAACCTGGTGCTTGTCTAACCAAATCCACTTTATCTCCCTGAAAGAGAAAGGTGGAGATGGAGTGACTGACTGATTATACATAAAGCAGGTCCCCGCTAAGCTTTGTATCATGGCCATTTCTACGAGCTGAGTCCTCATGCAGTAGGTAGTTAAAGTGATGGCGACTTCCACAGCCTTTGAAAGGCTGGCACAAGGAAAAAGAGACAGAACAGTTACTCGAACACTTCAGAATCTCTCAAAGGCGGGTTCTGGGTGCTGCAAACTGGACGGAACAGGTGCAAACCAGCGTTCAACACAGACTTCCTGCCCTCCTGCCTTAACTCTGTGCGCTCCAGAGCTGGCTCCTGGGCTCACCTGCCTGTGGGCCCAGAATTTTCTCTCCTAGTCAGAGGCCAGGGGTTACATGCAAAGGGCTTCAAGCAAGAGGAATCTAATGGCAGAAGACCCCATGTGAGGTGTGCTCTGCTCCAGGCAGAAAGGGGGGCAGGTGCCCTGCCCTGGGGTCTGGAAGCCAAGCACTGAGCAAAGACTCCAAGTCTCCTGGTTGAACTGAGATTCGTCTGATGCAGTCAGACTTAAAACTCCTCTTCTTCCTTCCTTCTACTGCTTCCATTCCCGCTTTTCTCTTTTTTAAACACAAGCCCTTCCGTTAAGAAAGCACAGTGAGGGGAAGGCTAACCCAGTCAGGGCTCTGAGATCCCACTGAAGCAGCGTCCCCGTGGGGAGACTATTGACTAATGCATGGCCTGGGAGCTTGTAGTTAGGGCGTTTTCCTGTGGTGTCTTAGTCTTCTCCCGTCCTTTAGCCCCGTTCTAAAGAGGTGGCTGGACCTAGAGCAAGCACAAGCTCACCCTGCTCCCTGGAGCACAGCAAGACCTGCATCAGTGAGTTTATTAACTATTCAAACAATCCTGTGTTTGTTTAGTCTTTACAAAACCATGAAACTATTGCCATGAATCAAGACACATAAGGGAAAATAGGATGTCATGGCACTTTTGTAGAGGAAACAAAGCAAACAGATTAGCCTGCACCAGGAAAACCCAGCTCTCGGGCAGCTGGTGCCCCAAAGAGAGATGCTTGCTCTAGGCAAAGCCTTCCATTGTTCTGCACATCAGCACCAGGTGGGCTACCTGAGTGCATTCGCGTGTCACTGACAAGAATTTCTGGGAACTCTGAGCAGAACAGGTGAGCTGGAAATGACAGCAAAAGCTACAGAGCTTATTGTGATTCAGGCCCTGAGCTTAGTGCTTTAAACTCAGGTACACCATCTAAATAGGGTTGCCAGACTTGGCAAATAAAATACAGCACACCCAGCTAAACTTGAATTTCAGACAAACAGCAAACAATTTTTTAGTATGCGTATGTCCCAAATATTACATGGGGCATACTTCTACTAAAAAATCACCCATTGTTTATCCAAAATTCAGAGTTAATTGGGTTCCTGTATTCTATCTGGAAATCCAACATCTAAAACCCTTCAATTCTTGAGTTTAAAACCCGAGCCTCCTTTTCACTTTAGTTTGCTCTGCCACCCTTATGTTGGATTTGCATTGTGGGCGGTACCCTCAGAGTGGGAAGCTGTTGGCCACCTCAACCTCCCCACCCCACCCAATGCCAGAGGGAGCTCACTTGTTTCCAGAAACCCAACACCTGAGAACATGCACCAGAGACCCCAACGCACTGGGCAGGCTGGGGTGAAAGCTGTTAGGTCTGGGTGGAATAGTGACAAGCCCCTGCCCCATTGTGATGAACTCATCTGCAGGAATAGAGCCTGCTGTGGCCTAGGCCTATCCTGAGCACTGGTCTGTGCCAACAGCGGTCTCTTGGGTCCTTCTATTCCTGCTCCACAAGATCTACCCTATTTTCTTGGGGGTAATGACTTAGAAGATGACCTAGAAAGGGGATAGAAAGACCTAGAAATAAGGCATTTTTACCCAGACTGGGATCAGTGCTCTGGTGGCCACCCTGATCCTCTTCCTTCCTGCCCAGCCAGGAAGAGCCACTGAGGGCCTCGAGCCAGGTCTCTAAGGTTGATATTTTGTCCCTGAGTGGCATTTCTGAGTGGGTGCCTGTCTGGACTCCCCCAGCCCCTGCAGCAGCCCCCACCTGAGCGAGACAGAGCGGCCCTAGCCTCCTACCATCTCTATTGGTGTCCATCTGGCGGAAGATCTTTTCTGTCCTTTTCTCTGGGGTTGACTCATCTTCAGGCATTTTCATGACAGAGGAAACCATCTTATAGATCGCCTGGGGAGAGAAGCAACACAGTGGAAAAACAGAAACACGGTTTGGCACACAGTACTCCTATGATTAAACCTCCCAAGTTCCCGGATGAAGGGAATGTCCCTATTGCATGTGGAGCTAGTCCTGTGCCTGCAGATTACAGGCATGTGCAGTTGCTGGTGAGAGGCCAGGCCCATCCAGCTTGCCGTCCTCCAATGAGGACCTTCAGGAGTGACAGATGGCAGGAAGACCCCTGGACTCCGCGTCTCAAACATTAACGTGCATATGAATTTGCTGGTTGTCTTGTCAAAAGGCAGAATCTGATTGAGTAGGGCGGGGGGCTGAGATTTTGTATTACTCATAAACTCCCATGTGAGGCTGCTGTTGTTCTCAGGACGCCACTCTGAGGAGCAAGGCTGTAGATGACATTCCTTAGGCTGAAGAGACAAGTGGGTGTCTATTGTGGTCTCTACCCAAGCCACCCAAGTTTGACAAACACCTGGCAGTCTGTAAGTGTGTGTGCCCTTGACCTCTCCTGGGCAGTCACTCCCAGCCCATCCCAGTGCTGCTCCCCGTGTGTGGCAGTGGTCTCACGTTCCTTCTCAGCAAGCTCCCAGGTAGCCCCCAGGTGAAAACCATCTGCCACCACAGCTTTGATTAAATAATTATGCAATCTCAGGCCTGAGACAAACAGGGTGTGTATATATATATACACATATATGTGAGATCTGATGAGCAAAACAGGGCTCTCCCCAAACAATTTTGTAAGCAGTAAGCAAACTGTCTCCCTCACCACGTGGCCTCCCATCATACTCAGGAAGAGCCCAGAAGGCCTCAGTTGTCAAAGGTAGTTTTTATTTGGGAAGAGCAATGTAAAATCATTGTTTTTTATTCCCAGATCATGACTTTGCTAATCAAGTTTACTTTGGGCACCTTAGCCCTGGGAAATGTTTTAGAAAAAGTAGATTTTGCCAGGAGGCAGGCAGAAAATTCCAGGAAGTTCTGGAGCTCTGTGTGCAGTGGGGCAGCATAAGAGAGCAGAGAAAGGAAGGCAGCTGAGGGGAAGCAGCCTCCAAATGGGAAATATGGGAGCAAAAAGGGCCACTGAAATTTCGACTTACCTGCTTTAAGGTCATGTTCAGTATCAACCCTATCTGAAGTCCCTAAAATATTCTGGATGAAGGTAGGGGATAAATGTTTTAATCTCAGTCAATAAAATAAGAACGAAAACTTGACACCCATATGCTGACCCTAGGGCTGATCCCATCCCTTGGGGACCCTGAGCCTGTCTTAAGCCCACACAAAGTCATTGCTGAACCCCAGAGCTGCCTCCACAGCAATTCAGACTGGGAGGAAGTCCAGCTCAGAGGCCCTGTCTGGGATTATGGGTGTCATCAGAGTAAGCTCAGCTCCAGTCCACTTTCCCAAGAAATGTTCATTGGAGTATGCCCTGAAGGCAAGAGTATGGCCTGGAGGGAAGCCATAATCTGCCATCCTCCTCCTGGACCTCTCCTTGCTGTCCCCTCCAGCCCAGCTCTACGCCACCATTTGTGCTGAGGTTATAGTGCCATGTGCCAGGCTGCTGGGCACACCCAACTCTTTGGGGGAGCTAGGGAAGGCCATAGAGGTAGAGCTCTTTTTACAAAAGGGAAAACAGAGGCCCTGAGATTTAACAGGGCCAGTTGAATATTTAGTAACAGGAGTAGAAAGCAGGAGTCTTTCCATTCCAGCAGAAGTCACGAGGTCTAGCAACCTCTCCTCAGCTTTCTTTGCTCTCATAATGAAAGCTTCTCTCTAATTCCTGACTTAGTCAAAATGGAATCAGTGGCAGTGACTGATGAACACACACACACACACACACGCACACACACACACACACACAATCTCCCATAGGGATTTCAAACTTACACAAGCTAAATATGTTGTGAATTTATAAGCCCAGGAATCTTCGAAAAACACCACCACAGTATCTAGAAATCAGCATCCCACTAGAATCACATTAGCAGAACCTCTTTAAAGGAACGAGAGCTGACATGTTTTGGGGGTGAAGAGGTGTCATAGGAGGAGCATTTATGGACAAATGGTAAGTTTATTTTTTGCCAGAAGTCTTAAGAAGGCTGTCTAATTACTTGTCCTCAACTTTCTTTGGGACTGGGTTGTTCCTTCCCTGAGTCTGTTCTGGCCTCAGTGAGGTTATCTCACTTGGTATCTCTAGGTGCCACCTGCTTTGTTTCCATGACTGACCAAAGGGGCATCTCCCAGCCCAGATGCTTCACAAAGACTGTTGTCAAGAGTCTGACCACCTGTCCAACACATGTGGAATATACTATAAGGCATACGTACTTTGCAGGGCCTGGTTTTCCAAAGCCTTGCAGTTTCAAATATTGACCTTGCAGAGGACTGGAAAT